>NW_028261382.1:96837309-96869836 GCF_051295495.1 Thamnophis sirtalis | reverse complement strand
CCCTATGACTATCATTAAGTGTTGTACCTGATGATTCTTGACGAATGTATCTTGTCTTATGCACCAAAGACAAATCCCTTGTGTGTCCAATCACACTTGGCCAATAAAGAATTGAATTCTATTCTATTCTATTCTATTCTATTCTATTCTATTCTATTCTATTCTATTCTATTCTATTCTATTCTATTCTATTCTACCAAAGACAAATTCCTTGTTTCCAATCACACTTGGCCAAAAAAGAATTCTATTCTATTCTATTGTATTCTATTCTGTTCTATTCTATTCCATTCCATTCCATTCCATTCCATTCCATTCCATTCCATTCTATTCTATTCTATTCTATTCTATTCTATTCATTCTTTATTTCTTATTCTATTCTGTTCTGTTCTAATTCTAATTGTAATTCTATTCCATTCCTATTCTATTCCCTATTCTATTCTATTCTATTCTATTTACAGAGAAGGAAAGTCAAGGAATATTTCAATCTCCACCAAAGATCTCAGCATGGTCTCACAGAGCCCTCATCTGAGCCTTCCCCAGGCTCCAGGACCGGCCCATGTTCCTCCCCAACCTCCTCACTGTCTGACTCTGCTGCCAGCTTTGCTGGCCGCCGGCAGGCCCCAGCATGGGCCACAGCTGGCTTTGTGCTCTGCCCATCCCATGGGGTGGACTTCCACCAGATGCATCTTGAATGGAGCTGTGTTTGAGCTCTACATGTCCTCAAAGTAAAGAGAACATCTTTATTGTAGGGATTACAATGGTATGTAGGTTAAACCAATTCGAACAATGCAGCTACCCGTCATCCAAGGTGGCTTTTTCTTCGAAATGATCCAATACTTCTTTGGCTTAAGTCTCCTCTCCTTTAACAGGAAATCCATGGGACTTAGGTAGTTGTTTCCCCATTGGCTTATTCAACAAAAGATCCCTTCTCCTCTTTTATTTATACAACTATAAATAACTGTTAATTGTTCAGGAACATCTTCTCTTCCTGTATTTGTTGCTCTCTAGCATGGCAGGAAGGTTGGAGTCTTCAAAATCCCCTGGCTTCTGCAATAATTCAATCCTTTGGGTAATTTTTTGTTTTATTTTAAAGGAGGGGGGTGTCATAAATAGTTCTGTGCCTTGAGGATGCTAGCCTACGCTTTAAGAAAAATAAACATTTGTTGTTCTTGTTTGGTCATTGTTAATCATAACCACAAAGCCAGTTGGGTTGGGTTTGGTCATAGTTTAGGGTGCCGATAGTTCTTTTTGCTATAATTTTGTTGTTTTTATTTTGGGTTTTTGAGTCAGTGTTAAGTCCCTGCAGTTTTCTTGGCAAATATTTCCAGAGGTTGCTTGCCATTGCCTCGTTCCTAGGGCTGAGAGGGAGGAACTGGCTCAAGGTTATTTCTCTGGCTTTGTGTCTAAGATTAGAATTTATGGTCCCTGGTTTCTAGCTTGGTACTTCCACCACCACACCAAACTAGATCTCATTGAGTCAACTATAATAAATTTATAGACAGCATTACGGAAAATCATAGTTTAAAACCAACGCGGCTGGGATCCCATCTACGTTATGCCAAAACAGTGGGAACAATGAATCAGTGGAACAACTTGCCTCCAGAAGTTGTAAATGCTCCAACACTGAATGTTTTTAAGCGTGGCACGACAAAATCGCACTCCACTAAAGCGCGCCCAATTAAACCGCGTCACTGATGTCATCAGCAGGGCGACAACAGCGACCGCGGAGAAAAAAGGGTGCTTTAAATAGCGCTTTGAAAGCAAGCCGATTCACGTTAAGATAAGGGTTAGGTTTAGGGTTAGGTTTAGGGTTAGGTTTAGGGTTAGGGTTAGGGTTAGGGTTAGGGTTAGGGTTAGGGTTAGGGTTAGGGTTAGGGTTAGGGTTAGGGTTAGGGTTAGGGTTAGGGTTAGGGTTAGGGTTAGGTTAAGGGTTAGGGTTAGGTTTAGGGTTAGGTTAAGCGTTAGTGTTAGGTTTAGGGTTAGGTTAAGGGTTAGCGTTAGGTTTAGGGTTAGGTTTAGGGTTAGGTTTAGGGTTAGGTTAAGGGTTAGGGTTAGGTTTAGGGTTAGGTTAAGCGTTAGGGTTAGGTTTAGGGTTAGGTTAAGGGTTAGCGTTAGGTTTAGGGTTAGGTTAAGGGTTAGGTTTAGGGGGGTTAGGTTTAGGTTTAGGGGTTAATTTTAGCTTTAGCGTTTGCAGCGTGCTTTTTTCATCGCGCTGTGATGACGTCAGCTACGCGGTTTCGTCGAGCGCGCTTTAGTCGAACGAGGTTTTGTGGTGGAACCGTTTTTAAGAAGATGTTGGATAACCATGTGTAGAGAGTTTCCTGCCTAAGGACAGGGTCAGACTAGAAGATCTCCAACGTCCCTTCCAACTCGTTCATTCTCAGTGTTCTAGTGTACTTGAATTCCAAAAGCAAACTAGCCGAGCTCAGTTTTTATTTTAGTGTGATATTGTGAACGTGGCGATTGTATTTAGTCAGCAAACTTATTCATAGGATTGTCAACTGATGATAGAAATCTTCATTGAGGAATGCCAGTATTTTAGACTCCCTATAAATTTAAATAGGCATCAAGCTGCAGATTGCTAGGTTATGGCTGCAAAAGTGCTTTGCAGACGCTTTTATCAATTAAGACAAGAGGTTTGAAATTAAAAAAAAAGTAATAGTAATTTGCCTTGCGTTCACGTTGCAATAGGCAATATGAAGCCCTCGTAAACAGACACGACCTACACTCCACTGAAGAGGTTACTCAGCCTGGTAATGAAACATTAGGAAAACAACCCACCAGCTTGGAGAACAAATCTTCACCCACAACTTACACCTGAGCTGAAAATATTTACCACTATTGCAAATATATCAATATATTAGAAGATATGCATGAAATGGGGCACCCTGTTTTGAGCTGGACCATAGTAGCAATAGCAATAGCAATAGCAGTTAGACTTATATACTGCTTCATAGGGCTTTCAGCCCTCTCTAAGCGGTTTACAGAGTCAGCATATTGCCCCCAACAACAATCCGGGTCCTCATTTTACCCACCTCGGAAGGATGGAAGGCTGAGTCAACCTTGAGCCGGTGAGATTTGAACAGCCGAACTGCAGAACTGCAGTCAGCTGAAGTAGCCTGCAGTGCTGCATTTAACCACTGCGCCACCTTGGCTCTTAGTATGTGCAATTTGAATGCATGGGTATTTAACATATTAACAGAGTTGGGAGGGACCTGGTAGGTCATCTAGACCAACCCCCTGGGGCCCAAGCAGGAGACCCTACACCATTTCTGATAAATGGCAGTCCGGTCTCTTCTTGAAAGCCTCCAGGGATGAAGCTCCCACAACTTCTGAAGGCAACTTCTGTTCCACTGGTTGATTTGTTCTCACTGTCAGAAAATGTCTCCTTATTTCCAGATTGAAACTCTCCTTGATCAGCTTCCATCCATTATTCCTTGTCTGGTCTTCGGGTGCTTTGGAAAATAGCTTGACTCCTTCCTCTCTGTGGCAGACCCTCAAATATTAGAAGACTGCTCTCCTGTCTCCCCTGGTCCTTCTCTTCACTAGACTGGCCAGGCTCAGTTCCTGCAACCGTTCATCAAAGAGCCGAGGTGGCGCAGTGGTTAGGGTGCAGTACTGCAGGCCACTTCAGCTGACTGTTATCTGCAGTTCAGCGGTTCTAATCTCACCGGCTCAAGGTTGACTCAGCCTTCCATCCTTCCGAGGTGGGTGAAATGAGGACCCAGACTGTGGGGGGTGATATGCTGACTTTGTAAACCGCTTAGAGGGGGCTGAAAGCCCTATGAAGCGGTATATAAGTCTAACTGCTATCGCTATTGCTATTGCAGTACTGCAGGCCACTTCAGCTGACTGTTATCTGCAGTTCAACGTTTCTAATCTCACCGGCTCAAGGTTGACTCAGCCTTCCATCCTTCCGAGGTGGGTGAAATGAGGACCCAGACTGTGGGGGTGATATGCTGACTCTGTAAACCGCTTAGAGAGGGCTGAAAGCCCTATGAAGCGGTATATAAGTCTAACTGCTATTGCTATTGCTATCATAGGATTTAACCTCCAGTCCCTTAATCATCCTGGTTGCTCTTCTCTGCACTCTTTATAATGCAGTATAATATAATGCAGGGTTTAATGCAGTCGTAATCAATCCAAGGTGCCTTTGCAGTCCATTGGAAAAAGGAAAAAAAAAACAGATTCATTTAACCAATTAATATGCAGCAAGGGAAAAAAAACTATTTTCTCCCCATGTGCTGAATTGCCAACTAGCCTCTTTTAGCTTAGTCTGCACGTTGTCCAGCTCATCAACCATTTTGCTTGCTCCCCTCACTTTCATTTGTCCGATTTCAGAGATCAAAGATGGATGGCCATTGGATTAGCACATTGGGCAAAAGCATGATTTGTTGACTGCCAATGCTTAAACCATAAGCCTTGCTTTACTAAGCACACTTCAAAGATTTTAAGGCCAAGCCTAGCGATTTGATAGGAGAAGAATTGCTAGCAGTCTGCAGAGTTAGCCTCTAATACTGCATTCTAACCACTGTGCCACCACGGTCCTTCCTTCCTTCCTTCCTTCCTTCCTTCCTTCCTTCCTTCCTTCCTTCCTTCCTTCCTTCCTTCCTTCCTTCCTTCCTTCCTTCCTCCCTCCCTTTCTTCCCTCTCTCCCTCCCTTTTCACTTAGCAATAGCATTTACTTATATGCTGCTTTACAGTGCTTTACATCCCTCTCCAAGTGGCTAACAGAGTCCGCCTCTTGCCCACAACAATCTGGGTCCTTATTTTACCCTCCTCGGAAGGATGGAAGGCTGAGTCAACCTTGAGCCTGGTGAGGTTCAAACTACTAGCGGTCTGCAGAGTTAGCCTGTAATACTGCATTCTAACCACTGCACCACCACGGTCCTTCCTTCCTTCCTTCCTCCCTTCCTTCCTTCCTCCCTCCCTCCCTCCCTCCCTCCCTCCCTCCCTCCCTCCCTCCCTCCCTCCCTTCCTCCCTTTCAACTTAGCAATAGCATTTATTTATATGCTGCTTTACAGTGCTTTACATCCCTCTCCAAGTGGTTTACAGAGTCCGCCTCTTGCCCACAACAATCTGGGCCCTCATTTTACCCACCTCGGAAGGATGGAAGGCTGAGTCAACCTGGAGCCTGGTGTGATTCAGTCTGCCAAATTCTGCAGTCAGCAGAGGTATCCTGAAGTACTGCACTCTAACCACTATGCCACCGCGGAATAAACCCCAAGTCCATTTCCCTTGTGAAAGACAAAGTAGGATGAGGTTCTCGACCAATTATGTTGCTTGCTCAAGAGATCTTGATCCATGGTTAGAGAGAAGAAGCCTTGGGAAACAGCCTGTTCTGTTTTGGAAGGTAGTTGAAGATGGCCATGCTATAAGCAGAGAATTACAGGTACTATTGGACTTCAATAATGCACCTAGTGACCATTTGCAATGAAAAAATGACTTGTGACTGATCCTTCAGCCTTTATTTAGGATGTTTTCAGCATCCCAAAATTGTTGTGGCCCACCAGCGGCCAGTGACTGCAGATTCAGACAGTGAGGAGGTTGGGGAGGAACCTGGGCCAGTCCTGGAGTCTGGGAAAGGCTCTGTGTCGGAGGCAGAGAGGGGGCCAAGGCCGTCTGGCAGTGATCAGCTGCCTATGGAGCTAGACAGCAGTGAGGCAGAGGAACAGCTGGAGCCTGTTCCCAGTATGCGCATGTGCAGAGGTGCCAGAAGAAAAGAACAGATCAGAAACCAGGGCCGACTTGGGAGTAAAGTCACAGGTGGAAGGTGAATGGCCCCTCCTATAGGAAATAAAAGAGGAGCGAAAGGTGAGTGGGCGTTTGCAAGAAACAATTCATTCGTTCGGTCATTAGATTCATTTCAGGAGTGTGAAGATCTGTCCGTGAATCCCAGAGACTCTGTGCCCAGCCTTTCCTTGCACAGCACCTCCTTTGGAAAATATTGACATGGCAGCTTTCCAAGCTAGATAAGGTCTGTGCTCTTAAATTCACCTTTGAAAGACTGTTTGCCAGGGCTTGGCTGAATGTGAATGAGAGGAAGTCACATTTGTTTAATAAAATGGGTTTTGTTGGGACCAGGACTCTGCCTCCTGCTTTTTGGGGAAGCCCAGGTCAGAACAGGAATCATATGATCATCATTTTCAACCTTCCTAGCCAACATCTGACTAGCATAATTAATGCAGGAAGCCAGATTTGCTTAACGACTGCAGGATTGACTTAAAAAGTTGCAGAGATTCACTTAACGACTGTGGCCGGGGAAAAAGGTCGTAAAATTTGGTGCGACTCATTGAAGACCTGCCTTGATTAACAACAGAAATTTTGGTCCCAACTATTATTGTTAAATTGAGGATTTTACCTGTACTGGAGAAAACTGTGGAGTGCTGGATTTCTGCTTGATGATCTAAATGCAAAGAAACGGATAAATGAAAAAAAAATGGGGCAAAAATCCATAGATGGCTAGAAAAGATAATAGGGAAACCTGTAGATTTTAAACCCGAATTGGTTTTTTTTATTAGAGTTGATATCACAAAAAAAATGATAAGAAAAGTATGTATTTAGTATTGCATATCTTAACAGCAGCGAGGATTATCTTTGCACAATATTGGAAAGATGAAGAAACACCAAGATGAAGAGATAATTAAGAAGATACTAGACTGTGCCGAAATGGACAGAATGACATTGAAAATCAAACAGAAATAAGATGGAGAATATTATCAAACATGCAACTTATTTTACCAGTGGTTGGAGATTAAGAACGGAATCTGTATTGTTAAGCAAAATAAATACCCAGACAACACGATGTTTATCAAGCACTAAGAAACGTAATTAATGGAAAATTAATAACATTTATTTTTTTTAAAAGAAAAGAAATGGAAATGGTTCAGTTAAAAAGCTAATTGAACTCAGACTAATGACATGTTAAAATGGAGACCAGACCAGTGGCGGGATTCAAACTTTTTCAGACCAGTTCTATGGACATGGTTTGGCGGGGATGGGTCATGTGACTGAGCGGGCGTGGCCAACTCAATGTCACTCACGACTACACCCGCTCAGTCACATGAGCTCCCCACCACCAAGCCACACCCACAGAACCCTGTAGGGAAAAAAAATGAATTTCTACCTATCTATCTATTTTCTGCCCAGGCGTGGCCTAATCTGTCAATGGTCTCCTACTGCATGCTGCCCGCTCTCCTTTCGCCAGTCCCGTTTCTGCTCCTTCGGAGGCCCCAGGCCCAACCCCACTTCCTCCTCCATAACCGCTGCATCGCTGCCCTATTCTTTGCGCTGGCAAGTCCCTACAAACCGGTGCGAACCGGCTGAATACCATCTCTGGATCAGATGTCCATCAACTCTTTGGCCCATGCTCTGGATAACGACAGAAGGAAGAATATTTCTGAATCTCTCAATTGAAACTTCCCTAGATGTCTCTGCTAAGTGATGAAAAAGGAGACTACCCATACCCTTCTTCTTAAGCCGAAATCTGAGAATGGGTGGCCTCTTTAAAATGTCCTTAAAGGGGGGGGGGAGAAAATTGAACTGGTGAAATGAGGGATTTGCTAAAGTTTTTTATAGAAAGAATCCAGAAGTTGCAGGTGTGTTTACTGGCTGCTGTCTTGGCCTGTCGGCGGAGTCTGGAAATATTTACTTCCCAAAACTCTCTTCTCTGCCTCCTACACTCTCTCCTAAAATCCGGTCTTCCCATACAGCTGGAATAAATTCTGGTGCCATGCAGAGCCCTCCCTGTGGGCATGCCAACCCTCAGCCCAGCCCAACTATACCACACATGCCTGTGCGCCCCCCACCGGCCAGCTGGTTTGCGGGTCTCTGCCGCATATGTGGGGGGGGGGGGCAGGGCGCACGTGGGGATGTACATTGAAGGAGCCGAGGTGGTTAGGGTGTAGTACTGCAGGCCACTTCAGCTGACTGCTAGCTGAAGTTCGGCGGTTCAAATCTCACCGGCTCAAGGTTGACTCAGCCTTCCATCCTTCCGAGGTGGGTAAAATGAGGACCCGGATTGTTGGGGGCGATATGCTGACTCTGTAAACCGCTTAGAGATACCTATGAAGCGGTATATAAGTCTAACTGCTATTGCTATAACTGCTATTGCTATTGCTACATGTGCATGCACGGGGGAAAGGGTGCCCACACGTGGAGTGCTCGCATTGCTTTTTGGGGCCTCACGCAGCACCCCTGCTCCCCGTTTTTGCTTCCAGGTCGGTGCAGGAGACTTTCCAGAACCAAAATGGGGCACAGGAACAGCGTATGAGGCCCCCACTGTGCCCCGTTTTGGATCTGGAAAGCCTCCTTCACCAACCCAGAAGCAAAAAATGGGTGAGGGGGGGGAGTAGGGGTGTGGGGGGAGTCATGCATGCATGTGCAGGGGGAACACGGGGGGGGGGTCACACATACATGCGTGGGGAGGCAGGGCGCAGCATCTGTGTGTGTGTGTGTGTCATGCACGCATTGGATGCGACAATAAAAAGGTTAGCCATCCCTGCTTTAGTGTGTTTGCTTGATATTCTGCTACAAAGCTGGATCTGCCCTTTGGCTGGGTGTCAGTTTTCCATCTCACCTGTTTTATAGACTGGAGATATTTTGTATTAATGCATTATTAACCCCCACGAGTCCTTCCCACGTTCTGTAGGCTGCATCTGTTATGCTCTCTGGTTCCAGGCCTGGAGGTAATCCCTGCCTCTCTGCTTCCTGAGCTCCGAATTAAATGATTCAGCAGGAGATGATTTTTTGTATTCTTTCTGCAAGGTCTGTTGCTCAAGTTCCTAGTCCTTAAAGGGATGTGCCCAACCTTCATATCATGTTCTATTGTGTGTGTTGTTGTTTTTTTAAACGAAGAAGTTAATGGTTCTTTCTTGTGCTATGCCAACAGCCAGGCAAATAAACTTGTTTAAAGAGATTAAAGAGATTAACAGAGTTGGAAGGGACCTTGGAGGTCTTCTAGTCCAATCCCCTGCTTAGGCAGGAAACCCTACAACACTTCAGACAAAGGGTTGTCCAACATCTTCTTAAAAACATCCAGTGTTGGAGCATTCACAACTTCTAGAGGCAAATTGTCCCATTGATTAATTGTTCTCACTATCCTTAGTTCTAGGTTGCTTCTCTCCTTGATTAGTTTCCACCCATTGCTCCTTGTTCTACCCTCAGGTGCTTTGGAGAACAGCTTGACTCCCTCTTCTTTGTGGCAACCCCTGAGATATTGGAACACTGCTATCATGTCTCCCCTAGTCCTTCTTTCTATTAAACTAGACTTACCCAATTCCTGCAACCGTTCTTCATATGTTTCAGCCTCCAGTCCCCTAATCCTCTTTCTTGCTCTTCTCTGCACTCTTTCTAGAGTCTCCACATCTTTTTTTACATCATGGAGACCAAAACTGGATACAGAATTCCAAGTGTGGCGTTACCAAGGCATTATATAGTGGTATTAACAACTCACGTGATCTTGATTCTAGCCCTCTATTTATGCAGCTTAGAACTATGTTGGCATTATAAAGTATTAAAGCGGTAAGAAGACAAAACAAATGGAGAAACAGCATCAATTAACAATGATGGCCAGAAAAGCAAGGACCACAATTTTGTATGTCCCTCGACCCCCCAAAGGGGTAGAAGAAGTAAAGAAAACTGTGGATACGTTGCAATGGTTGTTGAGTCTGAGGAACAGCCGTAATTCAGTTTTTTTTTCAGGACCATTGCAAGTTAGTACAGTTACTAAATGAAGGTTGTAAGTTGAGGAGTACTTGTAGCATATAAGGGAGGTAAAGATGCTTTGATTAAATAAATACCCGAAGAAATTAGGGAGAGGTGGTCAAGGGGAACTGGAGATTGGTTTGCTACGAAGTAGGGTGACTGGAGAGATTAAGCCTCCATTTTGGAGACCCAGAATGTGTTTCTTATAAAATTATCTGTGAAACTCTGGCAAAATTCATGATCCGTGTTCAGAAATGCTGGATTTGTGGCCCCATCCTTCAGCTGTTATACGGCACTAAGCTTTAAGATTAGAAGCAGAATAAAATAAATGGTAAATAAGACCCTGGCTTTTGTGATTTCTCTCTGAAGAATGAGGGTTTAAGGGTAATATTTTCTCCCACCCTGACAATTTCTGAAAAGGGACGCAAAGTGTAATTCAGGAGGGGAGGAAGTTTAGAGAAATGATCAGGGATTATTTTTTTCTGTAGCTTTCACGACAAACTATGGGCAGCACACAGAAATGTTTCAGGCAATTAAACAGGTAGGGAACTCAGGGGGAAAAAAAATACTTAATATATGATTCCACTGACTAAAAACAACTCTTCAGATCACCCCTATATATATTTATACATACATACACGCTACTGATTTACACCCACTGCTGCAGAGATAATTACATTTTTACCCTGATAAATCTAACGAAGCCAGGAAAGACTTTGAAAAATTAGTGGGTTTTTTTTCCTGGGAAACTCATGAAATTCCTAGTAGCCGGCTTATTGATTGCTCTGCGGAAATCAAAGAGAGGCGGAGGATGCCTTGTGAAGGACCATCTCAGATGGCTTGATAGGCATAAAAAGTTCAAAAGAGGACAACTAAGACTTACCGTATTTTTCGGAGTATAAAAATGCACTGGAGCATAAAGCACACCAAGATTTTGAAGAGGCAAATTTAAAAAAAAAAAGTTTTTGCATTCTGCAGACCTCCTAAAAACGGGCTGTTTTTCACGAAAACGGACCCATTTTTTGTCAAAAAAAAGGGGGGGCATGAATAGCCTTTAGGAGACTTGTAGAGTGCTCCTGGGGGCTGGGGAGGGCAAAAACAGCAAAAAACGGCCTGTTTTTCACTCATTTTTACTCTCCCCAGCCCCCAGGAGCACTCTATAAGCCTCCTAAAGGATATGCACGGCCGTTTTGGTGAAGGGACGGGGTTTCGGGAGGCAAAAATGCTGTATTCAGTGTATGACACACCCAGATTTTCAGCCCCTTTTCTGAGGGAAAACGGTGTGTCTTATACTTCGAAAAAATATGGTACAACTCAGCTTGGAAGACTGAAAGTTTAGCATGCTTGGGACGAACAGTTTCAGGAGGTGATGGATTTGGCTGAAATGGCAAAATGGACTATTTTGATCAAAGAAAAGAATAGAAGTACTTTTGTTTCCACACGGAGACCGCTTTTGAACTTGGTGCTTGAAATGGACAAGGATCATCTTCATTTAACGGCCCCATAATCCCTTGCGGGGTGGAGTCTGGGCTACTGAATGGAGCTAGCGGAACATTTAGTGGCCGGATGCCCAACCTGTTGCCAGAGTGGAGTTTTGTTCGGAAGATCTATTCTCAGCCTGCCCAAGGAGAGAAATATCTGCCTCTACCTAGGATCAAACTCACAGCCTCCTGATTGTGAGGCAAGAGCTCCACCTTTAGGCCATTGCACCACTTCTTGAAGTGGAAAAGAATGAAATGTTGGTTTGGGGTTTTACCGAGTAGATTGATAGATCTTTAGATCTATTTGTTCATATCAGTGGTGAAATCTAATTTTTTTTTGGCCACCATTCTGTGGGCGTGGCTTGGTTGGGGGTGTCATGTGACTGGGTGGGTGTGGCCACCATTTTTTCACTTTTAAAAGCAAATTTTTCCTGCCAGTTCGGGTGAAGAAGCAGGGAAAAATGCTTTAAAAAGTGTGCGTGTGTGTGTGGGGAGCTACCAATGATCACGCAGCTCACAGCTGATCCACACAATCGTCAAAATCTCTTTTTCCCCCACTTTTTAAAGCATTTTTTCCCCTGCCTATTCGCCCAAACCGGCAGGAAAAATGCTTTAAAAAATGAAAAAAAAAAAAAAAAAAAAAAAAAAGAGCTTCTGACGACCTTCAGAAGCTTTCTTTTTATTACCAGTTCACAGAACCAAGGACAATTGTCCCTACCGGTTTGGCTGAATCGAGCAAAACCGGGAGGATTTCACCCCTGGTTCGTATTATTATGAAAAAGTCAAAAGTTGTGATTTGATGCTAATGCCTTATTTTACTGCAACAGGGAGAGTTAGAAGTCAATGGTTCTTTTTTTCTTTTTCTTATTCTTCCTCACTTCTCTTCCCCCTCTTCCTCCTCGCTGCTTTTCTATTTACTTTTGTGTTTTGTGTGTATATATGTGTGTGTGTGTTGCATTTTTTTGCTGATAAATAAATGAAGGGAGTCTAGTATAGATCTATTTCAAGCTATTTAGCTCTCATCAGCTAGCCATATACTTACTGGGATTTGAACCTGGGCTGTTTTTACATATTAGGCAGTTGCATTAGCCTCTAAGCCACAAGCTCTCCTCCCTTACCAGCTGAGCCAAGGAAATGATTAAGTGTTATGTCAAAGCACCTGGTATGCCCAAATATGGGAGGGAGCATATAGCTTCCCTTTTGCCTTTCAGCTCCACCCTAGGAGCCTTCCAGTATAGTATAGATCTTCTACTATAGGTCTATACTAGTCTCCCTTTATTTATTTATCAGCACAAATGCAACACAGAAATGGTTTGTCTGCCTGGAAGGCTCCTAGGGTGGAGCTGAAAGGCAAAAGGGAAGCAGTATGCTCCCTCCCATATTTGGGCATACCAGGTGCTTTGATCTCTCTCTCTCTCTCTCTCTCTCTCTCTCTCTCTCTCTCTCTCTCTCTCTCTCTCTCTCTCTCTCTCTCTCTCTCTCTCTCTCTCTCACACACACACACACACACACACACACACACACACACACACACACAGAGTTTAGCATGCTTCTGAGCAAAACAAGATAGCTGAACTGTCTCAGTCCTATGGCGCCATTGATGGATTTCTCTTTCTACGGAGGCTCAACCCAACTCTAGCATCATTTTGGCACGAAGCAAAGACCTTTCTATCTGCCCAGACTTTTAAACTCAGTTTTAATTCTATTTCAATGGCATTTAACTCCCACGGTTTTGAGTTTTTTTGTACGACAGCCTGCAGCTGCCTCGTTTCTAGGGCAGTTTTATTTTGCATTTTTATGGCGATGTTTCCATTTAAATGGTATTTTTAGCATGCTTGATTGTAAACGTTCTGGAGAGCTTTGGCTATAGGGCAGTTTTAATATTTTTTTAAAAAATGAAATAAAAAGAAATCAATATATCCGCCGATGAATATGTTCACACTTGGAAAGAACTGAAAGCATTTAATCGGGGAAGAAATACAGGGAGCCCTCAACTTATGAACGCAATTGGGACTCTAATTTTCGTTACTGAGCGAGGCAGTAATGAATCACTCACGAATCACCAATTTCACTACCTTGTCCCCCACAGTTGTTAAGGGAATCACTACAGTTGTTAAGTGAATCATGCAGTCATTAAACAAATCTAGCTTCCTCATTGATGGAAGCCAGCTGGGAAATTGCAAATGGCAATCACATAATTGCAGGATGCTGCAACCGTTGTAATCACAGGCCAGCTGCCAAGCACCCAAATTTTGATTACCTGATATTCCACGTGACAATTAAAAAAAAAAACCAGAAGAAGGGGGTCAACCTATTCTCCAAAGCACCCGAAGGCAGGACAAGAAGCAATGGATGGAAACTAATCAAGGAGAGAAGCAACCTAAAACAAAGGAGGAATCTCCTGACAGTGAGACCGAAGAAGCTGTGAATGCTCTAACACTGGAAGTTTTTAAGAAGAGATTGGACAACCATTTGTCTGAAGTGGTGTAGGGTTTACTGCCTAAGCAGGGGGTTGGACTAGAAGACCTCCAAGGTCCCTTCCAACTCTGTTATTCTGTTATTCTGCTATTCTGTTATTCTGTTGTTCTGTTGTTCTGTTGTTCTGTTGTTCTGTTGTTCTGTTGTTCTGTTGTTCTGTTGTTCTGTTGTTCTGTTGTTCTGTTGTTCTGTTGTTATTCTGTTATTCTGTTATTCTGTTATTCTGTTGTTATTCTGTTGTTATTCTGTTGTTATTCTGTTGTTATTCTGTTGTTATTCTGTTGTTGTTCCGTTGTTCCGTTGTTCCGTTGTTCCGTTGTTCCGTTGTTCCGTTGTTATTCTGTTATTCTGTTATTCTGTTATTCTGTTATTCTGTTATTCTGTTATTCTGTTATTCTGTTATTCTGTTATTCTGTTATTCTGTTATTCTGTTATTCTGTTATTCTGTTATTCTGTTATTCTGTTATTCTGTTATTCTGTTATTCTGTTATTCTGTTATTCTGTTATTCTGTTATTCTGTTATTCTGTTATTAATTAGTGCCATGATGGCTAACCTTTTTCGAAAGGTGTGCCAAAATTGCACACATGCGCTAATGCATGTATGCGTGCCCACCCACCTGCGCATGCGCGTGTGGCCACCCCCACCCCTGCACATCCACGCATGACCACCATCGCCTATGTGCATGCACCCCCTTCATTGGGCCTGCTTTCCACCCTCCCCAAGCTCCGGAGGCTTTCCTGAAGCCTGGGGAGGGCGAAAACATCTTTCCAAAAGGCCAAAAATCACCGGGTATTTGCGCCAGAGCTGAGGGCTGCCGTGCCAGCAAGTATGGCTCCGTGTGCCACCTGTGGAACGTGTGCCATCACGGAATTAGTGTGTTTGGGAAGGCTCAGGGAAGTGGGTTTGCATCCAAAAACTTTGGTGAGGGGGTGTGGAGAAACTGCTACATGCAACCCCTTCTTTGTCCAGGAGTTTCCTGCCTTCCTCTCCAAAGAAAGGGGGTGAGAAGGGGCCGGAGATGGAGGTCAGAAGCTCCCTCGAACGATCGCCCCATTTTTATTTATTAAGATAGAGGTGGCCGCCCGCCTGCCTTCTATCAAAAGTGGAAAGTGCCCGAGATTACCTCTGGAATTGGCAGCTGCTCGGGACTCCCCCCAGCCACCGCGAGGGAGGGAAGTGGATTGCTAATCCATCAAAGTCACTTGGCAAAGAAGACCAGGTGAGTCAGAAATTCCCAAGCTTCCAGAAGAAACGAGAGATGGATGATTTCATATAAAACTCTTTATCCATTAGGAAATTGAGTTACACGAAGCTCGGCGGGGAAAAAAAAGAATGGTGGGAATCAGAATACCAGCCCCAACTCGCCCTGCATTCATATATTTTTTTGACCCTAGTTTGTTGAACAAGCCGCATGGGACTGATTAACCCAGCACCCCTGAATACTTACCATGATTTCCAATCTTTGATAGCTGGATCCCCTCGCTGGGTTAACCCAAAAATCAAATAAACCGCCTGATGTCCCCCGTAGAAATGTAAAATCATTCCTTGTTCTGAAAAAGTTCAAAGGGCCAAAACCTTCTGGATTTGCTAAGTTTGTTTCTACATAGGCAGGTCAGCCAAGTTTTATTCTCTACTTAGCAATAGCAATTAGCACTCAGACTAATACGCCGCTTTATAGTGCTTCACAGCTCTCTCTAAGCGGTTTACAGAGTCAGCCTCTTGCTCCCAACAATCTGGGTCCTCATTTTACTGACCTCGGAAGGAGGGAAGGCTGAGTCAACCTTCAGGTGGTCAGGATTGAACTCTTGGCAGTGAGCAGAATTAGCCTTGTAATACTGCATTCTAAGAGGAAGGAAGGAAGGAAGGAAGGAAGGAAGGAAGGAAGGAAGGAAGGAAGGAAGGAGGGAGAGAGGGAGGGAGGAAGGAAGGAAGGAAAATAGAAATAGCACTTAGGCTTAATTACCACTTCACAATGCTTTACAGCCCTCTCTAAGCAGTTTACAGAGTCAGCCTATTGCCCCCAACAATCTGGGTCCTCATTTTACCCACCTCAGAAGGAGGGAAGGCTGAGTCAACCTTGAACCTGGTGAGATTTGAACTGCTGAATTGCAGGCAGCCGGCAGGCAGCCGAAGTAGCCTGCAGTACTGCACTCTTACCATTGCGCCACCACGGCTCTTATTTGCCATCACCTTGGGTGTACAACAGAAGTGGGTTACGTTTGCTCGTGCATGCGCGTGATGCTACTTCAGCTGGCTGCAGTTCTGCAGTTCGGCGGTTCAAATCTCACCGGCTCAAGGTTGACTCAGCCTTCCATCCTTCCGAGGTGGGTAAAATGAGGACCCGGATTGTTGTTGGGGGCAATATGCTGACTCTGTAAAGCGCTTAGAGAGGGCTGAAAGCCCTATGAAGCGGTATATAAGTCTAACTGCTATTGCCATTGCTATAATTGTTGTAAGTTATAGGCTACCTGGGTCTTCTTCCAACTTCCAGCAGTGCTTGTTTTTATTGGAGAGGGACTTTTCCCACCCGAAGGGCCAACCTTGGATGAATATTTGACCTCCAAATTGAGAGAGCTTCAGATAACAATGAGAAAGGGTTAATTAACTTCATCTTGAAATTGGCAACTTGCTGTCAAGACTTCAGAAATCCAATATGATAGGAGGACACATCTGTCACTTAAAAGTTAATAAAACAATCATGATAAAAAAGACAACTCAGCTCTCCAAGACAAAACGTGGTGGTGCATCGTCCATGAAATCATCTATTCATCACAGTCAAGGCTTCCTTCGCCCCCCCCAGATCAATCCCAAAAGGCAATTCATGAGAGAAAACTTGGCTCTACCTAGGAACTTGGTCTCCTTGTCACTTCAAGTTCATGCTCCTCCTTCTAAACAGATGAATGGATGCCACCAGGATACAGCCTAAGATGCAGAAGGTAGGAGGGACCTACTGTTGTGGCCCACCAGCAGAACTGGCAGCAGATTCCGACAGTGAGGAGGTTGGGGAGGAAGATGGGAGTCTGGGGAAGGCTCGGATGAGGGCTCTGCATCAAAGGCAGAGATGGGGCCAGGGCTGTCCAACAGGTGTCAGCTGCCTTCAGAGTCAGACAGCAGTGAGGCAGACAAACAGCTGGAGCTTGTGTCCTGTCCTTTCCTATCCTATCCATTATTCTGTCCGGTCCGGTCCGGTCCGGTCTGGTCTTGTCCTGTCCTGTCCTGTCCTGTCCTATCCTATCCTATCCTATCCTATCCATTATTCTATTCTATTCTATTCTATTCTATTCTTTCCTGTCCTGTTGTCTCATGTCCTGTCCTACCCTATCCATTATTCTATTCTGTCCTGTCCTGTCCTGTCCTGTCCTGTCCTGTCCTATCCTATCCTATCCTATCCTATCCTATCCTATCCTATCCTATCCTATCCTATCCTATCCATTATTCTATTCTATTCTATTCTATTCTGTCCTTTCCTGTCCTGTCCTGTGCTGTTGTCTCATTTCCTGTCCTACCCTATCCATTATTCTATTTTGTCCTGTCCATTATTCTATTCTGTTCTGTTCTGTCCTGTCCTGTTGTCTCGTGTCCTGTCCTATCCTATCCATTATTCTTTTCTGTTCTGTTCTTTTCTGTTCTGTTCTATTCTGTCAGGTCCCATCCAGTCCCGCCCCATCCTGTCCTGTCCTGTTGTCTCGTGTCCTGTCCCATCCTATCCATTATTCTGTTCTGTTCTGTTCTGTTCTGTTCTCTTCTCTTCTCTTCTCTTCTCTTCTCTTCTGTCCCATCCTGTCCTGTCCTGTCCTGTTGTCTCGTGTCCTGTTCCATCCTATCCATTATTCTGTTCTCTTCTCTTCTCTTCTGTCCCATCCTGTCCTGTCCTGTCCTGTTGTCTCATGTCCTGTCTTATCCTATCCACTATTCTGTTCTGTTCTGTTCTATTCTATCCCGTCCTGTCCCATCCCATCCCGTCCCATCCCATCCCGTCCCCGTTCCCAGTCCTGTCCTGTCCTATCCTATCCTATCCTATCCTATCCTATCCTATCCTATCCCATCCTATCTTTAACTATGGATTCCTTTTTCCCTCCTCCCATGCTTCAAACTTCCTGAAGAAACCATTTTGGGAGGGAAGATCTGTTAGCAACGGAGGTTTCAACTCTTCTCGTGAGTGACAGTAAAAGTGGGACTCATTTCATTTCACTCAAGGCATTCATTCAAAGAACCCTTTTCACCATGTAAAATTCATTGCTGGCTCCTCATTAATCCTACCCAACACATAACACTCGCTCGAGGTCTAATCCTCTCCTATTGTATTTCCCTATTGCTAATTCTCTTCATCTGCTTAATAATTTGTCTCTTTTTAAATAGATTTTCTGAAGTTGAGCATGTCCCTTAGAGCCTTCTCTGGTGGTCTTGTTTCTTGCAATTTTTCATTCAATGGAAAGGTTGAAAGCAAGTCAAAAATCACACTATTTCTGGTTCCTTTTCCCCCTTCCCAAAATATCAGAGGACGGGATGGGCGTGGGGGGGGGGACAGAATTAGACCCCTTTTTGACAATGTCATCCTCCTTGCTAAATTATGCTTCATTTAGTTGCTACACATAGAGGCATAAACTACGCATGATACCCCCCCCCCATGGGTTAATTCACATTTGTTAAGCCAAAAGCAAGCAGAACTGTATTATGTATGGCTTAGGGCAGGGATGGCTAAGTTTTTTCTTCCAGTCACCTCATTGCAGCTGTAGGGCAAGGTGGCCTTGACTCTCTGAGAAAAGAATGTTATTTTGACCATCTATCTCTCTATCTTTCTATCACACTCCATATAATCCACTCCCATTGTCCCACAGTAGAAAAAGTGGCAGACTGGAAAGCCCAAAGGTAAAAGATGAAAATGTTGTTGTTAGTTGCGAAGTCATGTCTGACTCATCGCAACCCCATGGACAACGTTCCTCCAGGCCTCCCTGTCCTCTACCATCCCCTGGAATCCATTGAAGCTCACCCTGACTGCTTCGGTGACTCCATCCAGCCACCTCATTCTCTGTCGTCCCCTTCTTCTTCTTTTGCCCTCAATCTTTCCCAGCATGAGGCTCTTCTCAAGAGAGTCCTTCCTTCTCATTAGGTGGCCAAAGTCTTTGAGTTTCCTCTTCAGGATCTGGCCTTCTAAAGAGCAGTCGGGGTTGACCTCCTCTAGGACTGACCGGTTGGATGGCCTTGCAGTCCAAGGGACTCGCAGGAGTCTTCTCCAGCACCAGAGTTCAAAGGCCTCCATTCTTTGGCGCTCAGCCTTCCTTATGGCCCAACTTTCACAGCCATCCATTGCAACTGGGAAAACCACAGTCTTGACTAGACACACTTGTGTTAGCAGGATAATATCTCTGCTTTTTAGTATGCTGTCTAGATTTGCCATCGCTTTCCTCTCCAGGAGCAATCATCCCTAGGTCTGACAATACCTACATGTAGTATATTATATGACACAGAGAAACAACACAATCGAGTTCAGACGTTAACATGTACATGGTGAGAAATGAATGAATCTTGTGAGTTTACCGAGGTGGCGCAGTGGTTAGGGTGCAGTACTGCAGGCCACTTCAGCTGACTGTTATCTGCAGTTCAGCGGTTCAAATCTCACCGGCTCAAGGTTGACTCAGCCTTCCTTCCTTCCGAGGTGGGTGAAATGAGGACCCAGACTGTGGGGGGCAATACGCTGACTCTGTAAACCGCTTAGAGAGGGCTGAAAGCCCTATGAAGCGGTATATAAGTCTAACTGCTATTGCTATTGCTTCCAGACGAATTTCCTTGAGTGACCCATGGATACCTAGCTGAGGAATCTTCAACCTTTCTTGGTTTCAAAACACAGGCTTTCTTGATATGTTGGTTGGCTAACCAAGGACTTTGTGAGTAGATCATAAGCAGAAGTTCCTTTCGGAAGATGGAAACGCGGGCAGAGGGGCTAAGCAAACTTTCTCTCACATTGAAACCGCTGATATCACACCAGCCCATGATGTGTTCACCAGGCGCATGAAAGGTCTCATGAATATTGACCATACAAATTGGTCCCCAGGTTCTGGGTGACATTAAAGGATGGCTTCCCAAGGAATTCGTGTCAGGTAAGACAAAACGCATCAGCCTCTGAACAAATTAAAATTGATCTCCACTTGCGTGCTTTATCTGCAGTGAACTGTGTCTCAGATGTGGAATCGGGGGGGACCACGAGGAGAAGGAATCTAATTAAGAAGCTTTGCAAAAGGGATTGGTTTGTGGCCTCGGTCTGTTCTTCTGAAGAGGTCCCATCTATCATCTCAGATCAGATAGGACCCAGCAAGTTGGAAGGTACACCACAGTTTGCCTGCTTCCCTTTGCAACAACTTGACTCTCTTTTCAGTGTAATTAGAATAATGACTTCAATCTGGCGCTGTGGATCAAAGTTGTTCAAGGACTTTGGGGAAAGTTGTTCTGTTTAGAGCAGTGTTTCTCAACCTTGGCAACTTGAAGATGTCCGGACTTCAACTCCTAGAATTCCCCAGCCACCGTCGGGTCACTAGCCGACACTGTCTGGCCGACGGCACCCTGAGGAGGCCAACTCTGTGGGATGGTACTGGAGGATGGGAGGCAAAGTCTTTTAGGTAACAAACTCTCTCTGAAACAATGACCCAATGGGTTATGCTTTCTCTAGTTATTACTATTTCTCTCTTACTCTTCTACCTTGTGGTTAGATAACTTTCTGATAGCTGGTGGTATGAGGCTTTGTTGGGTGGAATGAGGATGCATAATAGCAGTTAGACTTATATACCACTTCATAGGACTTTCAGCCCTCTCTAAGCGGTTTACAGAGTCAGCATATCGCCCCCACAGTCTGGGTCCTCATTTTACCCACCTCGGAAGGATGGAAGGCTGAGTCAACCTTGAGCCGGTTAACCTTGAGCACATTAATGGACAGGGTTTAGGTTCCTTCCTTCCTTTCTTCGTTCCTTCGTTCCTTTGTTCCTTCCTTCCCTCCCTCCCTCCTTCCTTCCTTCCTTCCTTCCTTCCTTTCCTCCCTTTCCTACCTATTTTTCCTCCATCTCTCTTCATTTCCTTCCCTCACTCCTCCTGTCTCTTTTTACTTCCTTCTCTTTTCCTTCCTTCCTTCCTTCCTTCCTTCCTTCCTTCCTTCCTTCCTTCCTTCTTTCCTTCCTTCCTTCCTTCCTTCCTTCCTTCCTTCCTTCCTTCCTTCCTTCCTTCCTTCCTTCCTTCCTTCCTTCCTGTTCAGGAGCTGCATAATGGCCATCTCCACAACACCTCCTAGGTCCCAATTCCTCCTCCCGTTTACAATTCGGCGTTAGCCAACTGTGCAATTCCCATGATCTTCAACACGTACGACCGTAAGGAACAGACACTTTCTCAGCATGGATGCTCAACTGGACACCTGTAGATTCCCCTTTCAGCTTTTTCACTCTCACTTTCGCTGGTCGATCTCCAATGTCCCCTGACCATTGGGGAGAGAGGAAAAAAAAGACTTTTTTTTCCAGTTACTGGACACCAGCAGGTCATTTTATTAACTCTGAATAAATAACCAGCCATTACAGGATAATGTGTTTATCAGCCTTCTCGGCCGTGTTTGATGTCTCGTCCTCTTCCCGCCCCTGCCTGATCTTGACAGACACTTTTCATTCCGAAAAGTAAACTTTCTGTCAGAAAGGTTTCATTTGCTCCCCACATTTGCTTTGATCTCCTTGCTTAATGTTTAATTCCTTCTTGTCACATTATAGGTTTGCTAATCCTGTTTTACATCCAGCTATCTAGCTCCAAATTTTTTTCTATAAATTTGCGGTCTGACATGATATTTACACAGCATTAAGGCCGTGCTCGAATATTTACCAGAGATAGAGAGAGACAGGAGAAAATCAACCCCACAGATTAAAAAAAAAATGAAACCAATTGCTATTTTTGAGGGAGGAAGGTTGGCAAGGTTTTACAGGAACATCCGCAGGGACTGGCAGAGGGCAAGGCAACAAAATGTGGCTTTGACCTCCTGGCTTCATTTTTTCCCCCACACAGTCTTAAAATACCCTTTAAACGACATCAACGAAAAGGAGGGTATTTTATTATTTCCTTCGTGAGCAATCATGAGATGCTCTAAAAGATTGCAGGTATGTTTGTATCACGGCATTTTTTAGAAGACTAAGAGGACATCGTTGTCAAACAGCCCGTATGAAGAAGAAATTTGAGTGTGGTACCTCAAATAAAAGTGACCCACAATTGGGTGGTACTTCACACACTCTCCACACTGGATTACTAGCCGATAACCCCGCATTGCCTATTTATTATAGGTATTTATTTATAGGGGAGAAATGTCTGAACCAAACGTAATTTCTAATGTTGAGTTTTCCCCTTTACCAGAGGGAGCCCCCTTGTGAAGTACTGTGAAGCCGTTACCAGAGCAACTACACTGCGCTGCACAGTAGAAGCCACTTTAAGGCACAACAGGCTGTATCTTAACAGAACACACACACCGAGGGGTTTTAGGGGTGTCTTACCCTCACAGTGTTTCCAGAAAGTAATTCATCTGTGTACTGGAGGGCCGTTCCAGAGTTATGAGAGAGAGAGAGAGAGAGAGAGAGAGAGAGAGAGAGAGAGAGACAGAGACAGAGACAGAGACAGAGACAGAGACAGAGACAGAGACAGAGACAGAGAGACAGAGACAGAGACAGAGAGACAGAGACAGAGACAGACAGAGAGACAGAGAGAGAGAGAGAGAGAGAGAGAGAGAGAGAGAGAGAGAGGTAGGTAGGTAGGTAGGTAGGTAGATAGATAGATGATAGATAGATAGATAGATAGATAGATAGATAGATAGATAGATAGATAGATAGATAGATAGATAGATAGATAGATAGATAGATAGATAGATCTTGGAATTTTCATGAAAAGATTTCTGGGAGCCGATAGTGCTAGAGTTCAGAGGTCTGCCAATTATTGATAGATATTATTGATAGAAAATATCTATGGGCCTACTACCCTTCCAGTCTCAGGGTGGACTGAACCCTAAAATTAGGATGCTACTGAGATGATGATGACACCCAGTTAGAGACAAATAAAACAATCACCAATATCTCTTCTTAAAAGGGGAGAAAATGAGAGGTCACACGGACGCCTGATGCAATTTATTTTGTATTTGTGGCTTCAATTTAGGTCAAACAAACTCGCTGTCTACATATTGTGTCGCATTTAGCCCCAATGTTGCAAATCTCGGTCTGCTGAACAAGCAATAATCACCGAATTCGAAACACACTCGAGGTTAATGAAGCCAGCCAAATATTAATCTAACAGCTCTCTGTCCTACAATACAGGGCTAAAGTAATTATAGCAGTGTCCTGTAGAGCACTTAGGGGCAATGTGGGACTTCTTGGTTGCCTTTCTTAATTCTGCTGTCTAGGAAACAATAAATTGAATGGTGCCTCCACATGAATTTTAAGAAGACTGTCAGCGTTCCAAATACCATGTAGAATCAAATCAGAATCGAAGGCAAAACTATGCTTAAAGTTCCAAATTAATAAAGCAGGAATGTTGGCACATAGCTGTGGGGATCCCAACTCTGGAAGTTACATCAGAGTCCCACCCAGTTAAAAGTTCATGATCTTGTCCCCACACCCACAATCCATCACATGGTCCAATCTCCTTCTTCCACGCTGGCGTCCATGCCCAGCTTCTTCCGGTCAGGTGTAGCAATAGCAATAGCAATAGCAGTTAGACTTATATACCGCTTCATAGGGCTTTCAGCCCTCTCTAAGTGGTTTACGGAGTCAGCATATTGTCCCCACAGTCTGGGTCCTCATTTTACCCACCTCGGAAGGATGGAAGGCTGAGTCAACCCTGAGCCGGTGAGATTTGAACAGCCGAACTGCAGAACTGCAGTCAGCTGAAGTAGCCTGCAGTGCTGCACTCTAACCACTGCGCCACCTCGGCTCTTGTGTACTGGTGTGGAGACAAAGGATGACCTTGGCTTCTAGCAAAGAATGAAAAACAATACATTCCAAAGTCCTACTCCTTCTAACCCCCCCTCCCATTGACTATACTTAAAGCAACAGCATAATGAAATAAGGGAAAGTGTGGCAGGCCAAAATTCTAAAAGGGATATAAATGCAGGCCTGACAAAGACTTGGTCCTTCTCCAAGTACCAGGAAGAACTGACACCAATTGCACAGGAGTGCAGAGTCCTTGGTGCTCTCTGAGCTTGGTGGTTTTCTTGCAGATGTTTCATGGCCCATCTAGGTAACAGTGCTAGAAGGAAGAGGGGGAGGAGTGTGGAGTTCTTGGTGGTCTCTGAGCTTGGTTGTTTTCCTGCAGACATTTCATTGCCCAACGTGGAAGAGGGGTTTGTGGAGAGGAGGAGGAGAAGAAGAGGATGGTGGTCTCCTTGGTATTTTCTGAGCTTCCTTGCAGATGTTTCAGGACCCAACTAGGGAACATCATCAGTGCTGGAAGGAGGTGGAGTTTGCAGAAAAGAGGCAAAGGGGATTGGGAGCAGGGTGTGTGTGTGTGTCTGTCTGTCTGTCAGTCTGCCTGTGTGCGTGTATGTGTGTGTGAGTGTGTGTCCTTAGTGCTCTCTGAGCTTGGTGGTTTTCTTGCAGACGTTTCATGACCCAACTAGATAACATCATCAGTACTAGAAGAGAGTGGGGTTTGCCCTGATGATGTTACCTAGTTGTCTGCAAGAAAACCACCAAGCTCAGAGAGCATCAAGGACTCTGCACTCCTGTACAATTGGTGTCAGTTCTTCCTGATACTTGTAGAGCAGTGGTGGGATTCAAACTTTCTTACTACCAGTTCTGTGGGCATGGTCTGGTGGGTGTGGCAGGGGAAGGTTACTGCAAAATCTCCATTCCCTCCTGATCAGCTGGGACTCGAGAGGCAGAGAACAGATGGGGGTGGGGCCAGTCAGAGGTGGTATTTACCGGTTCTCTGAACTACTCAAAATTTCCACTACCCGTTCTCCAGAATTGGTCAGAACCCGCTGAATACCACCCATTCCAATCCCCGCTGCCTGAAATAGGCAGAAAATGGCATGCAAAGAAGCCGAAAATGGGGCATGCTTAGGCTGAAAATGGGTCGCACGGAGGTGGCAATAGGCTATGGCAATCCCTGCAGCCTGAAACAGCTGATCGTTGGAGGCCAATCTAACTGACAATCAGCTGCTTGTGTAATCAGGCTGTGCTGAAATTGAAACTGAAACAGGCTGTTTGCTGCAAGGAAGCAAATTGCTGGGAGGCAGAGGAAGAATTTTTTCCCCCTTGTGCTAATCAGGCTAAACTGAAACTGAAACAGGCTGTTTGCTGTTTGCTGCAAGGAGACAAATTGCTGGGAGGCAATTGAGTCAGATTTTTTTCCTTGTCTTCCTCCCCAAAAGCTAGGTGCATCTTATACTTCGGAGCATCTTATACTCCAAAAAATACAGTATATGGTGCCTGTTGTATGTTGCTTTTTAGATTTCCAATTAAGTGCCAGACTAAGACCAAGAACCACGTAGACTAAATCATTCAGTTCTTTATTTGCTTACACCAAGGAGACCTTTGTATGAAGTAGCACAGTACTGATGAAACACTTTTCGCGTATTTGCCTTATCTGTTATTGCAACATTTCCTTCTTGTAACTTTAATATCCCTTTCTTTTTTTTCACCCCTTTTCACAGCTTGTATGCCAACCAATTCCCTGGTTTATTTGCAAATTCATAATGTCTTTGTTTGGCTTAGTTCATCTTTATTTCCATCTTTCTTGCAGTTAACAAAAATCGTTTCCTCTCTAAAAGCTTAGCAGATAATAGTCGACATCCCTAAGGATTTTTTTAAAAAAAATCTTCTTCCATTTTATTTATTTCATCCCAAATCGTTTATCTTGCTTTTTCTTTTAACATTCCCTATTATTACGTTGTAGAAATATCCTTTCACAAAAGCTGTGCTTGTACGCCAGGCCTTCCTTACTTCTGTGCCTTTATTAAGATTATTCTTAAGAAAAAAAAAATCCTTTAACTTATTTTCACACTTCTCCACTACCATTTCTTTTTGTAACATCTCATTTAATCTTCGACTAAAAGGTCCATTTTTTTTTTCCCTCGTAAAAGTTAAAGCCACTGGATTGTGATCTGAAAAAGTCACTGGTAATATCTCCATTTTATAAGCATGGATAGAAAAAGCTTTAGATGTCCAAAATCATATCTGTTCTTGAAAAAGGTCTGTGTTCTTCAGAAAAATAAATATATTCTTTTGAATCACCATTTTTATATCTCCCTGGGTGTTTTTAATATTTTTTTTCTCAGATATTTTGCCTTTTTTCGGAGGAAATCACTCCATCCCAAATCCCCAGGAAACCCCAGTTTTCATATGAAAAATGCAATAATTAATTTATAGATCATTTATAAAATGCTATTTTATCTTCATAGACACAAGAAGAGTTTTTCCTGAACGCCATCACTCTGCTAAACAAATAATTCCCTCACCACTGTCAAGCTGTTCACTCAGGCTGCATTACTATTCCTATTAGTCTTCTCATCGCTCCTATCCCCCATCTCCTCCCACTTATGACTGCAGGACTGTAACTTTGTTGCTTGTATCCTTACGATTTATATTAATATTGTTTCCTGATTGTTTATTTGTCCCCTATGACTTTCATTAAGTGTCGAACCTTATGATTCTTGACGAATGTATCTTGTCTTTCTATGCACAATGAGAACAGATGCACCAAAGATAAATTCCTTGTGTGTTCAATCACACTTGGCCAATAAATTATATTCTTGGCCAATATATATATTCATATTCAGATAGATAGATAGATAGATAGATAGATAGATAGATAGATAGATAGATAGATAGATAGATAGATAGATAGATAGATATCATCACAACCCCTGGTAAGCCCCAATTATGGGAGGAAGCTAACTGCTTCCATTATCTGTCAATCAGCTCATCACAAGAGTCCATCACAACAGAAACCCAATATTTTTACTGTTGCCTTTGTTATATTTGTGGTTTTTTTTAATTTGTGCTGATAAATAAATAAAGGGAGACTAGTATAGATCTATTTCAAGCTATTTAGCTCTCATCAGCTAGCCATACCCTTACTGGGATTAGAACCTGTGCTGTATAGCATCCCAGTAAGGGTATGGCTAGCTGATGAGAGCTAAATAGCTTGAAATAGATCTATACTAGTCTCCCTTTATTTATTTATCAGCACAAATTAAAAAAAAACACACATATATATACACACACACATACACACACACACACATACATATATACATACGTACACATACATATGCATATGCATATACATATACAAACACACACACACACATATACATATGCATACACACACACACACACACACACACACACACACACATTCTTTTTTTCATTCCCACTGAAATAAATTCTTCCCCCAGATTTCTGTCACTCAAATATTTTATATCTTTCCTCTTAATATGCGTTGCTTGCAAGCAAATGAAATCTCGTTTTTAACTTTTTCAAATTATGATTTTTAACTCCTCTTTGCTGCACTTGTATTCCATGTGAAATGTTCCTAATCCACAGCTAAGCCAAGATTTTTTTTTTGAAAAGTCAATAACGAGAAAACTTTCTCTTGGGATAAGTCGGTTCGAATTAGCCCGTGTCAACAGTCCCTGCAATATGGCTCGGTCGGAGAGGTGAGTTTAGGCTGGACCGGACTGGATTTGATTAAGCCAAAAATCCAACCTTCTTAAGGTTGATTTAATTAATTAACCTTTTGTTGGAATTCCCACCGTCTACTAATCTACTGAAAGTCATGTGTTCAAGGGACTGGTGTTTACTTTGTCACTGTACTCTGCAGATAATAATGTTCCTCCAATTTTCAAAGTTTATGGACATTGCTGGTCTCTTTTACAAGCCCACCAGAGGCATAAAACAAACCGCTCTCAACTTTAGCTTTTCCTGGCCCCGCTAAACAGATAAATGCATTCAGATGGTGGCATAATAGTGAGAAAACACAACGGTTAATGAATGGAGGGCGAAGGCCCATAAAGATGAGTTATGCCATCTTCTCCCTGAAACCCCTTTTGAGCTTTAAAACTCTCCCTCTAAAAAGAGAGGGAGGGAGGGAAGGCAGTATAGATAGATTTCACGGGGCAGATGATGATATGTGCCGGCCACGACTGTCAAGCTGAAATTACTTCATATATCATCAGCCAACACCGAGCAGATAATGCGAAGTAAGGAACGGTGGGGGAACAATTATGTTGGGTGAGCTGGAAGGGGTGAACTGTGATGGGGGGGGGGAAGATTCCCTGGGTTTTGTTCTCTTGTTGGCATTGGCCAGCTCAAATGAGGTGCCAGGAAAAGTCGATCTCTTTTCTTCCTTTCAGAATAGGTGGGTTTTCCCCCCCATCCCTTTGGCTTTAGGGAGGGGGAAGGATGCGCAGGCGTGGACAGTCAGAATAAATTAATAAATGAAATCTTTGCCTTTGCGGTCATTAACGGCACAGAGAAGGACTGTCTCCTCCCTGTATTAGGAAATCTGTCATCGCATGAGTTATCCGTTGCAAGTTGTTAGTAAAAGAAAAAAAAAAAGGCAGAGCCAAGAGAGAGAGAGAGAGAAAAGGGGGATGACAAGACTATCGGGGGTCTCGCTTATTTTCATGTCAGCTTCAACGAAGGAGGTGATTTTCCTCTGTAGAGATGAGTTTTGTTTTTTTTAAAAAAATCTTTAAATTGGCACACCGGTTTTATAGTGCAGGAGAGAGCGCGGGGGAGAAATAAAATTCCCAGCACACCTTTCAAAAACAGCCCAGTATGAACCCCTGAGCTGGGAAGAAAGTCATCGGGTTTCCGCCTCTGAAGATCGGAGGAAGCCTGAATGGTGACTATGACAACACTGAATGTTCATTTGTGGGATATGTATAATATTTCATCTCTGAGGCAGGATGCTTTTGGCTGAACGGGAAGCAAAATAGGAAAATGGGGGGGGGAGGAGGAGGAAAAGAGGGAAGAGGAGGATGGAAGAAGGAGAAGGAGGGGAGGAGGAGCAGGAAGAGGAGGAAGAGGAAAAGGGGGAAGAGGAGGAGGGGAGGAGGAAGGGGGAAGGAGGGAAGGAGGAGCAGGGGGAGGAGAGGGAGAAGAGGGAGAAGAGAAGGAGCAGGAGGATGGGGGGAAGGTGGGGGAAGGGAAGAGGAGAGAAGGAGGAAAGGTTTGGGGGTAAGACTAAATAAAAATAAGAAAGTCAGTGTAATTGTCCCCCAAAGTTTCCTCCCCAAAGGAGGAAAGGAGAGGGAGAAGAGGAGGAGGGGAGGGGGAGGAGGAGGAGAAGGGGAGGAGGAGGAGGAGGAGAGAAGGAGGAGGAGCAGGAGGAATAGAGAAGAGGGAGAAGAGGGGATGAAGAGAGGAAAGGAAGCAGGAGGAGGGGAGGGGGAAGGCAGAGGAGAAGGAGCAGCAGGAGGGGAGGGGAAGGTGGGGGAAGGGAGGAGGAGAGAATGAGGAAAGGTTTGGAGGGTTAAGACCAAATAACAATAAGAAAATCAGTGTTGTTGTCCCTCAAAGTTGCCTATATGATTAAAATCCTGTCTGCAGAAGTGAGGGCTGATAATTAGTTTCGCTAATTTTTTAAATAAAAAAACCAGCTTTTCATGAGCATGACATATTAAGGCGCCGTGCGCATGAAATTCAGTGCCCAGTGCTCTCACCTCTGGCGGCTTTTGGAAGGTAGCTATGATGGAATGGTTTTACCATACATCATAAAATATACCTGGATACACAGACAGATATAATCTTCACCTGCTCTACAAAGACGGTGTTGGGGAATTTGGACATTCCCGCTAGTTAAACCTTGTCGAATGCTACAGTCTTTCGCAGTGTTTTGAGAACTCCAAAGTATCATCCAAAGACTTTTTGATTTTCTTGGCAGAAGTTTGCTCTCTTTCATCTATCCTTATTTGGGTAGGTGAGAACCTTTCAAAAATGTATTTAGATCAGCCTTTTATCACTGATTATGGATTTGGGGTTGCTAATTTAGACGCATGGTTCCGTCCAATGTGCCTCAGTTTCATTGCTGCTCTTATCTTTTCGAAGGTCAGAAGAAAGACGAGATAAACAGCTAAAGAAAAAAAATCTAAGGTGGGCAAGCAGAAAGATATCACTTCTAAATGTCCGCGGGAGAACTTAGAGAACCCAAAATTATCTGCATAATCCCTCTTCTCTTTATAGTTTATCTCAATTTCAACATGAATTGCAAAGATACGAGCCACAAGCCCAACTGTTGATGATGGCTTCCTCCCTGTTGAGGCCTGCCAGTGGCCAGCAGAGCTGGCAGCAGATTCAGACAATGAGGAGGGTTGGGGAGGAACATGGGCTGGTCCTGGAGTCTGCAGAAGGCTCTGATGAGGGCTCTGTGTCGGAGGCAGTGAGGGGGGCACAGCTGTATGAAAGTTATCAGCTGCCTTCAGAGTCAGACATCAGGGAGGCAGAAGAAGAGCTGGAGCCTGTTCCCAGTGTGCGCATGCGCAGAGTTGCCAGACGAAGGGAATAGCTAAGGAACATGGGTTGACTTGGGAGTAAGGCCACAGGTGGATGATGAATGGCCTCTCCCAGAGGGAATAAAAGAGGAGCGAAAGGGGAGTGGAGTTTGCAGGAGACAATTAGTTCGCTTCATTGGTTCGTGACTCTCCGAGACTCCTTGCCAAGTTCTGCAGATATGGGCCTGGCAGCTCTCCAAGACAGATAAGGTCCGTGAACGTAAATCCTCCCTTGAAAGACTTGGCTGGATGTGAATGAGCAGAATTCACAGTAAATTAATAAAAAAATTTTATTTGTCAGGACAAGGAGTCTGTTTCACCCTCTCGGTCAGAACACTCCCCAGCTTATTGTGAAGTCAAGAAAGTTACAAAGCGGATAGATTCATCAACTATTGCTGTCAAAGTGGAAATAGGATGGAGAAACATAAATTGATAAATCTCTCTTTCTATCTCCCATAAAGTCTTAGATTCTCTATGAAACTTGGATCCAGGTATTCAATTTGAAGCCCTTGATCTAATCTCTCAACTCAGAGCTGACTCGCCAAATCAAATCTGACCGTCCAATTGAAGGGGCGGTTTTTGAATCAGTGCAAACCATTCAAAAAGGCCACAGCATAAATCCCGTGGTGGCTCAGTGGCTGAGACGGTGAGCTTGTTGATCGAAAGGTTGGCAGTTTGGCGGTTCGAATCCCTAGTGCCACCGAATGGAGTGAGCTCCCGTCACTTGTCCCAGCTTCTGCCAACCTAGCAGTTCGAAAGCATGTAAAAATGCAAGTAGAAAAATAGGCATCACCTTTGGTGGGAAGGGGAACAGCATTCTGTGCGTCTTTGGCGTTTAGTCATGCCGGCTACATGACCACGGAGACGTCTTTGGACAGAGCTGGCTCTTCGGCTTTGAAATGGAGATGAGCACTGCCCCCTAGAGTCGGGAATGACTGGCACATATGTGCGAGGGGAACCTTTACCTTTATATAGTCCCTCTCCTTTCCCCCTTCCCCCCCCCAAATTATTATTTTTTTTAAATCAAATTCACTGATTCACTGAACTGAGATGAAAAGTGAAGGAAATCAGCTGGACAGACCAAGGGAAAATTGCAAAGAGAAAGATTTTGGTTTTAACTCTCATAGAAAGGAGTGTAAAGAGGTCGCCTACTTTGCAGGCCTGCTAGCAGCATTAGAACCCAGGACATTAGAGCACAGGGCATTGAGAAGATCTTTGGGTAAACAGAAGGCAGATCAGAAGACCACAAAGTGCCTTAGCAGAGTATTTATTTGCCCGGGAACCAAACAGGGCAGCGTCTGAAATTTCTCTTTCATCCAGACTCTGTTCTTTCCTTGTCTACTGTCACCGCTGAATAAATAATTCTCTTTTTTTAAAAAAAAACAATTTAACTTGGGAAATGACTCTCCAATAGTTGCCAGCTGTTACAGCTACAAAATTCTCAGGACTAAGAAGTCTGGTGTTCTCTGAGCTTGGTGGTTTTTCTGGTAGATGTTTCAAGACCCAACAAAGTAGCAATCATCAGTGCTAGAAGGGGGTTGGCTTGCAAGGAGGAGAGAGGAGGAGGGAGGAGGAGGAGGAGGAGGAGGGCTTTTTGTGTCCTTGGTACTCTCTGAGCTTGATTGTTTTCTTGCAGACCTTTCATTGCCAAACTAGGTAACATAATCAGTGCATTTCACTACGACTTTCATTACGTTGAGCCTTTGCATGTGAAATCAAGCACTGACCATGTCCTCATGGCTACTAAGCTGGAATTAATAACCACCTAGTAGTATATCCTGGAAAATGAGCCAAGGGGGAGCATGGATAATAGCAATAGCAATAGCAGTTAGACTTATATACCGCTTCATAGAGCTTTCAGCCCTCTCTAAGTGGTTTACAGAGTCAGCATATTGCCCCCAACAGTCTGGGTGCTCATTTTACCCACCTCGGAAGGATGGAAGGCTGAGTCAACCTTGAGCCTGGTGAGATTTGAACCGCCGAATTACAGATAACAGTCAGCTGAAGTGGCCTGCAGTACTTTACTCTACCCACTGCGCCACCTCGGCTCTTAATGGACTTCAATAAGGCTCAGTTGTTGGAGAACACAATAGCATACAAGTAAACATTTGATTTGAACCCCTAACGCTTTAACCCTTTAGAACACCCTGGCTCTAAATCTAGTCAAGTAATAAACCCAGAGAAACACTCCAGTTGTTATTCCCCTTGGTTTGGCATTCTTGATCAACCTCAGACCACTCCCAACCCGAGGACTGACAGCTTTGCATTAAGCGGCTCTGAACCAGTGAGTGGAAGGAACTGGTTCCTCTGTGGGGAGATGGAAACTTCTGAAGTCCCAGCTTGCTGGGGCAGAGAGGAAA
>NW_028261382.1:96792309-96834809 GCF_051295495.1 Thamnophis sirtalis | reverse complement strand
CTCTGCAGGCAGAAAGAAAGAAGAAAAACATGCAGCAAATTTTAGGGCAGGCCAAAGAGGGTTCAAACCGACTGTTTCTCTATATTTTTTTTGCTGTTTTATAGCAGATTCAGAGGGTGTTTGTATTCACCAACCCTCTCCCGCTAATACAGCCCTAATGTTGCATTAATTCATCTAATGCATGCAAGGCCATACCTGAGCTTGGCCCCCAACTCATTTTTAATTACCGGGATTAAAAAAAATGGCTTCAGAGGGAAGGCGGCTGCGTTTGTTACCGACGGATGGATGTCATAATTGCGACTGTAAATTGGAAAATGGAACGTTTCCTGCTGCTGATGCAAATAATGGCCTCGGTGTTGTTATGGGGAGGAAGGAGGGGGGGACGAAAAATTAAATTGGGGCAGGTTTTAATCACACCAGCCCAATACAACTTAAAAGGATAATGACTGGAGCAAAATAGGAACACTGTGGAGCAAGGAAACATTTTAGTGTCCAGGCAAAATGTTTATTAATTGTTTTGAGCTGATAGAGAGTGGGGAAGGGAGGACACAGCCGTCCAGAAAAATGTAAGTGGAGAATTAGTGGGAGAACCTGGTTATCAGTGGTGTCTGCTGAATTTTTCATAACAATCCCCCCTCCCTTCCTCTTTCCACGTCAGGAATACAAATTTTGTAAAGAAAGAATGATAGTTAACTGCTGACAGTGTGGAGTCTTTGATGATGTTGCCTAGTAAGGTAATGAAACATCTGCTAGAAGACAATTGAGCTCAGAGCACCAAAGACCCCACAGATGTCCCCCTTCTCCTCCCCCACAGGCAATCCCCACTCCCTTCTAGTGCTGATGATGTTATCTAGATGGGTAATGATACATCTGCAAGAAAACAACCGAGCTGAGAGAGCACCAAGGAGCCCACAGATGTTGTCCTCCTGCTCTTCCTCCTCCCTCCTCCTCCTCCTCCTCCTCACCTCCTCCTCCATTCTGCAAACTCCACTCCCTTCCAGCACTGATAATGTGACCTAGCTGGATAATGAAACATCTGCAAGAAAATGACCAAGCTCAGAGAGCACCAAGAACCTCACAACTGTCCTTCTTCTCCCAGCAAACTCTTCTTCTTCTTCTTCTTCTTCTTCTTCTTCTTCTTCTTCTTCTTCTTCTTCTTCTTCTTCTTCTTCTTCTTCTTCTTCTTCTCCTCTTCCTCCTCCTCCTCCTCCTCCTCCTCCTCCTCCTCCTCCTCCTCCTCCTCCTCCTCCTCCATGCAAACTCCATCCCATTCCCTCACAGCACTGATGATATCCAAGCACAAAGAGCATCAAGGACTCACACAGTTCAACCCTGAGCTACAATTCTTTCTTCTTCCGTTGGTGCTTACCTTGTCCCTCAGGATCCCGTAGCCTCACTAGTCAACCATCCAAGGTGACAATGGATGTACTGATAAAGAAAGGAGAAATGGCAGGTAGAAGTCTGAACCCAAGAGTTGGCGTGGAGTTCCTACATCACTCCCAAGGAGTAAATGAGCGGGATTTAGAAGCTTGGATAAATACCAGATGGTATCACCTGAGCTAGCATTGTTCATAACTAACCAGAGATGGATTTCTTGGCTGGACTCTGTGTGTGTGTGTGTGTGTGTGTGTGTGTGTGTGTGTGTGGCTTATTTTTGGGGAGGCTTATTTTAGTACATGTGCTCAAAGTCTGATTGGGCTTATTATCTGGGGAGGTCTTATTTTTTGGGAAAACAGGGTAGTTATCCAACATCTTCTTAAGAACTTCCAGTGTTGGGGCATTCACAACTTCTGGAGGCCAGTTGTTCCACTGATTAATTGTTCTCACTGTCAGGAAATTTTTTCCTTAGTTCTATGTTGCTTCTCTCTCTCTCGCTATAGTCTTTGCAATGCTATTTTTTACCCCGACTTAATCTTGTTCTTGAAGATTAAGCTTCTCCCAACATTCTAGACAGAACAAAATAAAATAGCATGATTTGGGGCGAGCGGGTGGGATTTACTCGAAGTGGAGTCAAAGGTATTCTGCACTGGCCATGGCTCCTTATCTTTCCCACTGTCTGCCAAATGAGTGTCTTAACTGTAGAAAATGAAGCCAGGGCCTCTGGCAAGCAAGCACGCCCTCTTCTTACCCATTCGTAATACTTTTGCAGGGTCGAAAGGTGGAGTGAAGGGGAGTGTAAATTCGGGCAGGAAGGATTGGAAATGACAAAACAGCTTCTCTCTCCCGCTCTCTCTCTCCCCCTCTCTCTCCCTACTCTCTCTCCATCACTCACTCTCTCCCTACCCTTCCCCCTTCTTTCTTTCCTTTTCCTTCCTTCCTTTGTTCTTTCTTTCTTTCCTTCTTCATTCTCTATTCCTTCCTTCCTTCCTTCCTTCCTTCCTTCTTTATTCATTCTCTATTCGTTCCTTCCTTCCTCATTCTCTATTCCTTCCTTCTTCCTTCTCCATTCCTTCCTTCCTTCCTTCCTTCCTTCCTTCCTTCCTTCCTTTCTTCCTTCTTCATTTTCTATTCCTTCCTTGCTTCCTTCCTTCCTCATTCTCTATTCCTTCCTTCCCCTTCCTTCCTTCTTTCTTTCTTCTCTTTTTTCTTTCTTTCTTTCCTTCCTTCTTCATTCTCTATTCCTTCCTTCCTTCCTTCTTTATTCATTCTCTATTCCTTCCTTCCTTCCTCATTCTCTATTCCTTCCTTCTTCATTCTCTATTCCTTCCTTCCTTCCTTCCTTTCTTCCTTCCTCATTTTCTATTCCTTCCTTGCTTCCTTCCTTCCTCATTCTCTATTCCTTCCTTCCTTCCTTCCTTCCTTCCTTCTTTCTTTCTTTCTTTCTTTCTCTTTTTTCTTTCTTTCTTTCCTTCTTTCTTTCTTTCTTTCTTTCTCTTTTTTCTTTCTTTCTTTTTCTTCCTTCCTTCCTCATTCTCTATGCCTTCCTTCCTTCCTTTCTTTCTTCCTTCCTTCCTTCCTCATTCTGTATTCTTCCCTTCCTTCCTCTCTCTCTCCCTCTCTCTCTCCTTCTCCCTTTGTGTGTGTGTGTGTGTGTGTGTGTGTGTGTGTTTGTTTGTTTCCCTTGGTTCAATCTCCAAAACTGGAAAATAGCCAGAGTAGCAACATGGGATATCAGTGGGCTTAGAAAAATACTGCAAATTAGAGAGCAATCCATCTGAGAACCGTGTTGACAGGATGGCCACAGCAAGCAGGAATTTATTGAGGGGTGGGGAAAAGAAAGAAAGACAAATAGCTTGGACTTAACCAGGGTGGGTAACTTCACAGGTCCAGAAGTGAAACCCAAAAAGGACATTTGAGGTGGGATGGGAAACAAAACGATAGAGGCACCTTCTAAGTGCATCAGCAGAACATCATCTCCAAATATCTCTTGGCTCATTTTGATAGCTGGGACTCCCTGCTAGGCCCACCAGTGTAGTCTTCTTCTTCCGTCTTCTCTCTTAATGTTGCCCTCAAGACTTCCAAGACTGGTTTTCAAAGGACGATATGTTCAGGATATAAGTTTTGAGAGACATGGATAAGGGTTCAACACAGCATGAGAAGATGGCATCATATCTCCCTGCCTTGCATGCCTTCTTCGTAATGGTATGTGCAAGTGACCTTGAGAGAAAGGAGGAAAGCTGTAACGTAGACAACAGTCTGATAAGAAACATCTGAGTCTGATGACATCTGAGTGGGGGTAGAAATGGAGAAAGCAACTCAGGAGGGACCCTCCCTAGTTTTGGGGAGAGTTAAAAATAAGGAAGGAAAGAGGTGCTTTCACACTTGCAAGATTGACATCAGCTCTTCAAGGTAGCACAAACAAGAACCACCAATGAGTAAGGTAAAGGGAAAGGTTCCCCTGACACATATGTGCTAGTTGTTCCTGACTCTAGGGGGCTTTGCTCATCTCTGGGTCAAAGCTGAAGAGCCAGTGCTGTCCAAAGACATCTCCATGGTCATGTGGCCAGCATGACTCAACGCCAAAGGCACACGGAACACTATTATCTTCCCACCAAAGGTGGTTCCTATTTTTCTACTTGCATTTTTACATCTTTCGAACTGCTAGGTTGGAAGATGCTGGGACAAGTCACGGGAGCTCACTCCATTACACGGCGCTAGGGATTCGAACTGCCAAACTGCTGACCTTTCTGATTGACAAGCTCAGCGTCTTAGCCACTGAGCCTATACCAATGAGTACTAACACTATTTTGCAAGGTTAGAAAGCGTAAACATTTCCCCTACCAGTCACGTCCGACTGTAAGAGTGATGATCATCTCTGTTTCCTAGCCAAGGGAGTCAGCATTGTCCAAAGATACTTCCATAATCGTTTTGAACTGCTAGGACCAAGCAGTTGGCAGGACCGAGAAATGCTAAGTTGCATTAACAGAGGGATACAATGAAGATCAAGGGAGGTTCTAATACTAATCTATAAAGTCTTAGTAAGACCACACCTAGAGTACTGTATCCAGGTTTGGTCATCACACTATCAAAAAAAAATGTTGGGACTCTGGAAAGTGTGCATAGAAGAGCAACCAGGATGATTAGGGAGGACTGGAGGCTAAAACATACGATGAACGATTGTAGGGACTGGGCATGGCTAGTCTAGGGAAGAGAAGGACCAGGGGAGACAGGATAGCAACCTTCCAATATTTGAGGGGATGCCACAGAGAGGAGAAAGGGGTCAAGCTATTCTCCAAGGCACCTGAAGGCCAGACAAGGAATAATAGATGGAAACTGACCCAGGAGAGATTCAACCTGGAAATAAGGAGGAATTTTCTGACAGTGAGAACAATCAACCAAGTTGCCTTTGGAAGTTGTGGGAGCTTCATCCCTGGAGGCTTTCAAGAAGAGACTGGGCTGCCATCTGTCAGAAATGGTTATGATCTGAAAGATCTCCTGCTTGGGTGGGGGGGTTGAACTAGATGACCTACAAGGTCTCTTCCAGCTCTGTTAATCTGTTAACCTGGGTGAGGAGAGAAGCTCACCCTGTCAAATGGTGTTTGGGTTTCGAACTTAGGATGCCAGTTTTCCAGCCGACAAGCCCAGTGTCTTAACCGCTGAGCCACCTGCTCAACCCTGTGGCTTAGAAACATTAAATACTGATCAACAAAATAAATAATAAATACATTTTAGCATCCCCTTGGCAACTCTCCAGTCTGTAGAATCAGCCAGTAAGGCTGTGTTGTAGGGCAATAATTATTCTGGCTCAGAAAAGCTTTGTTGTGAAAATTTCTTGAACTGTCGATGTTTCAGTGTGTTTCATTTGAATCGACACAAATTCCAATTCCTGATGGGAGACCTTTTGATTCAAATTAAAATGGATTTTTTGGGGGTGGGGTGGGGATGAAATTGATGACTGAAATCAAATTCATTTGGAATGTTGAAGTCAGTTCCATCCGATAGATTCAATTTATCAAGCTGTCTTGATGGATCAGGTCGGGCTTAGTAAAGGAGTCTTGGAGGATTTTCAGCACTGTAACTCATTCTGTGTATCTCCAACCTGTGCTGAGAACAGGTGGGTCTCTCCTCCTTGTTTAGATGTGAACTTTAAATGAATGGTTCTACTTATGTGGCATTTACCTTTTGATCATGTCCAGGTAGGGCATTCCAGGCGTGGACCACTCTGTTGCTGAAGTCGTATTTTCTGCAATTGAGTTTGGAGCGGTTTACTTTGAGTTTGTATCTAGTCTATTCTAATCCTGTCCTATCCTGTCCCATCCTATCCAACTTAATAACTGCAAATTGCAAGCTGCCAACAGATCAACAGAAGGAAAGCTCTCCCTTGAATTTTGGTCTTCATCTCCCTTGTAGCAAATCTTAAAAACAAGGAAGGCTATTAACCAGACATTAACCCTCCTCTTCTCTTTTATCTGGCTTTTGTTCCAATGTGGTTTGAAAAGACAATCAGCCTCCCTGAGATGAAGAGGTCAAGAGGTCTTTAGAAATGGGCTGGGAGCTTGTCTTCATTTCCAGACGAGCCAACATCTCCGACCCATCTGTGTGACAAGGTCCAGGCACCCACGCCCCACGAGGTGATTCCATGCCAGGCTGAAGACTCTTTGGAAACTGAGGTCTTTGCTGTTCTGAATGGTAGATGGTGGATCTGCCAATGTTGGTATCTGTTTAGCTTTAGATGACGTTTGAATGGCTTTCATCCCCCTGCTTCCCGTCATTCAGTTTGACTCCTTAATTACTGTAATTAGGAACACTGTCAAAACTTGGGCGGTACCAAGACGAAGTTGCGAGTGGCAAATGGATGCATCCCACTCACCCAACGCATTAGGAGGTCACTGTCGTTGTCACCAAAGCATCTGATGTGCGCGAAGTGGCTCTCTTGTTTAATTTGGTTCGAAGATGGGAAATTGGGAGACCTCAACAAGGAAAAGAGGCTTGTCTGGAAAGTTCAGATGGGAATTCAGACTTGAGTTTTATTCCCGTTAAGGTGGAAATTTAGCCTTACAGTCTTCACTGTAAGGTCCCTGACTCTTTCAGAAACTTCAACATTCAGATTTCTACATCCTTAATCACCAACTTCTATGGTGAAGTTAATCTGCGAAGTTAATCAGTTTCGGTCACCACGATATAAAAAAAATGTTGAGACTCTAGAAAGAGTGCAGAGAAGAGCAACCAAGATGATTAGGGGACTGGAGGCTAAAACATATGAGGAACGGTTGCAGGAACTGGGCCTGGCTAGTCTAATGAAAAGAAGGACCAGGGGAGACATGATAGCAGTCTTTCAATATCTCAGGGGCTGCCTCAAAGAAGAGGGAGTCAAGCTATTTTCCAAAGCACCTGAAGGCAGGACAAGAAGCAACGGGTGGAAACTAACCAAGGAGAGAAGCAACCTAGAACTAAGGACAAATTTTCTGACAGTTAGAAAAATTAATCAGTGGAACAACTTGACTCCAGAAGTTGTGAATGCTCCAACTCTGGAAGTTTTTAAGTAGATGTTGGATAGCCATTTGTGGTGTAGGGTTTCCTGCCTAAGTAGGGGGTTGGACTAGGTGACCTCCAAGGTCCCTTCCAACTCTATTGTTATATTATATAGTTATTAAGACAATAGAGTGGAGCTGAGTCTTTACTGTTTGTACCCTATGAATATCATTAAGTGTTGTACCTTATAATTCTGAGAGCATTTGTACCAAAGAGAAGTTCCTTGTGTGTTCAATCACAATTCTATTCTAACTCTAACTCTAACTCTAACTCTAACTCTAACTCTAACTCTAACTCTAACTCTAACTCTAACTCTAACTCTAACTCTAACTCTAACTCTAACTCTAACTCTAACTCTAACTCTAACTCTAACTCTAAAACTAACTCTAACTCTAACTCTAACTCTAACTCTAACTCTAACTCTAACTCCAACTCCAACTCCAACTCCAACTCCAACTCCAACTCCAACTCCAACTCCAACTCCAACTAACAGTTTAAGTTTAAGTTTAAGTTTAAGTTTAAGTTTAAGTTTAAGTTTAAGTTTAAGTTTAAGTTTAAGTTTAAGTTTAAGTTTAAGTTTAAGTTTAAGTTTAAGTTTAAGTTTAAGTTTAAGTTTAAGTTTAAGTTTAAGTTTAAGTTTAAGTTTAAGTTTTATTTATATGCCGCCCTATTCCCTAAAAGGGACTCAGGGCGGCGAACAACTTAGACGGGAAGGGGAAACATACAAGTACAAAATAAACGTATTAAAATGACCAACAACCACACCTGTCGAGAGGGGAGGGGAGCTCATCAACCCCAGGCCTGCCGACACAGCCAGGTTTTAACGGCTTTTCGGAAAGCAAGGAGAGAGGTGAGGGTCCGAATCTCTAACTCTAGTTCTAGTTCTAGTTCTAATTCTATTCTACTGGCTGGATGCCCTTCCTGTCACCAATCCATAAGATTTCTGTTAATCCCACAGAGATTTAGCTTCATAGGGATTTCTGGGAAGCCTGGACAGCTGATATGCCAAAAGGGAGCATGTAAGACTGTAGGAACAATAAGTTCTTTTCTTTTCCTTCCTTTCTTCTTCCTTGTGTCTGAAGAATTGGAATTGTTCGCTGAACTGACCCCACCATTTCCCTTAGGAGATTTCTGGGGCCACTTTTTCCTCCATTTTTGAGAAGGGAGCTTGGGAATGAGGTTGGGAGGCTGTTGATACCTGAGGTGATTTATTTGCTTTTTGGCTCAAATGTTTAGCCAACCCAATCAATTGTCGTTTATTCGATACACAAAGGTTCAACAAATAATGCCTTAGTGCAAACGAAATCAATACTGTGCTTGAAGCTTTGAATGTGGTCCAATTTTCAGCTGGCTATCTTGTTTCTCCTCCTAATTTTTTTGCGTTGTTCAGTTCTTTGTTGTTGTTTCTCTCCCCCATTCTTTCTCTTTATCTTATGCAGAAAAGTGAAAAACCCAAATCCATATTTGGAGAAAGAGACACAGATCCAGGGGTGGGATTCCAGTCATTTAACAACCGGTTCTCTCCCCTCCTGATTTCTTCCAACAACCAGTTTGCCAAACCGCTCAGAAAGTTAACAACCGGTTCTCCCGAAGTGGTGCGAACCGGCTGAATCCCACCACTGCACAGATACTAAAAATGTTTCACATCAAGATGTAAAGATGGAAGTAGAACCTCCGATGATGGGGAAACCCAACCCCAACAGAAGGCAAACATCTCTCATTTCTCCTTCTCTTTTCTTCTGGCCTCCAATCCCATCATCTCCCACCATCATAGCAGATGGTTTGCGGAAACCACCTAGTCCAGTGGTGGGATTCAATCTTTTTACTACCGGTTCTGTGGGCGTGGCTTGGTGGACGTGACATGACTTGGTGGGTGTGGCAGGGGAAGGTTACAGCAAACTCCCCATTCCCTCCCAATCAGCTGGGACTTGGGAGGCAGTGAATAGATGGGGACAGGGCCAGTCAGGGGTAGCATTTACCGGTTCTCTGAACTACCATATTTTTCAGATTATAAGATGCACCTGAATATAAGACACGCCCAAATTTAGAAGAGGAAAACAAGAAAAAGGGTTTTGCCTTCAGTGTACCCCATTTTTGGCCCTTTTGGGGGGGCTTTTTCCAGTCTTCTTTCAACCCATTTTCAAGGCTTTTTGGGGTCTTTTCCCAGGCTTTTTGGCTTGTTTTGGAGGCTTTTTTAGGCCCATTTTTGAGGCTTTTGGGCTGGTTCTTAGGCCTGTTTTCAAAAAATTTTGTGGCCCATTTTTGAGTATTTTTCTGGCTAGTTTTTGAGGCATTTTTGGCCTGTTTTTGAGGAGACAAAAAGTGTGTCTTATTGTCCGAAAAATACAGTACTCAAAATTTCTGCTACCGGTTCTTCAGAACTGGTCAGAACCACTTCTGACCTAGTCCCATAAGTGATTTGCATTGTGCACTATTTGGTGGGGTGAATGTGTGAGGATCAGTACACTTTTAGTACAATGGCATGAAGCTGTCTGGTTTGCTTCCCTGATAGACTCAGAAAGGCTGAAAGGAATTTTGAACCGAATGACAACAAGGGGAAATAATTGTGTTCAAGGACTAATCATATTGAGTGTCTCTTAAGTGCTTTAATTGTTATTCTCCTGATCTCATCACTTCTCTATCTTAGGCTCATCTACATCGAGGAGTGGGGATCAACACTCCGGGTGACGGCATTTGGGTGAACTCCTTAGAAATTATTTCTAGCGTTTGGAGTGAAGTTGTTGAGATAGAGACCAGGGGTTCTCCAGTTAGAGAGAGACGTTATATCAACAGAGCTGACCTGTGGCTGCCTCTGTCATCTTGAAGAGCATCCATTGACCTCAGAAGGGTGGGAGGGAAAAGACTCAAGATTTAAATCCCTGGACTACACACACACACACACACACACACACACACACACACACACACACACACTTTGGTGGCAATGAACTGCAGTAGGCTTTTTGGTTCTATGTGGCTTTGTCCTAGCATGCAATAAAACATCTATTCTATCTATCTGATTTATGCCACTATATATAAACAGAGAGCAAAGCTCACTCTCGTCTAGCACTGATGAGGTTACCTAGTTGGGTAATGAAACAACCAACAGTTAATAGCAATAGCAGTTAGACTTATATACCGCTTCATAGGGCTTTCAGCCCTCTCTAAGCGGTTTACAGAGTCAGCATATTGCCCCCACAGTCTGGGTCCTCATTTCACCCACCTCGGAAGGATGGAAGGCTGAGTCAACCTTGAGCCGGTGAGATTAGAACCGCTGAACTGCAGATAACAGTCAGCTGAAATGGCCTACAATACTGCACCCTAACCACTGCGCCACCTCGGCTCTTCAGAGAGCAATAGTCCTCCCACCTCTCCTCTTCCTCCTCCTTCTCCTCCTCTTCTCTTTCTTCCTCTTTGCATACCCCACTCCCTTCTAGCGCTGATAAGGTTATCTCGTTGGGTAATGAAACATCTACATGAAAACAACCAAGCTTAGAGAGCACTAGGGACCCCACAGTCCTCCCCTTCTCCCTCCCCCTCGCCTCTTCCTCCTCCTTCTCCTCCTCTTCTCCCTCCTCCTCTTTGCATGCCCCCTTCCCTTCTAGCGCTGATAAGGTTATCTCGTTGGGTAATGAAACAAACAACAGACTCATGTCTGTGAGTTTTCTGCAGACAGTAAGTCCTCTCCATGGCATTCAGGATCTTGAAAAACTCAGCCGTCCTTATTTCCTTCATCTGCTTTTCATTTTCTCCCCCCCCATACTCATCTACCCAAACATTTCTGTATGGTAAGTCCCCTTGCCTGTCCACGGGGGATGCCGTGGGCATCCTAAATCCTTCTGATGCTTTTCTTCAAACCTTGATCCCTCCAGAAACGCTCCGCCTAAGCTAACTTTGGCCACCGCTCAGAGCCATGCCAGGAGATGTTGGATCACTGCCGGTGCCACCGGTGTGAAGAAATTAGCGCTGGGCCACAGTGATTCATGGGTATTAGTGGAGCATGTAATTAAATGGGAGCTGTCTCCCTTCCCCAGCACCGTTGATGGAGGATGCTGCTGCTTTCACAGCTCAACCTTATCCTTCCTTGATGTTTTCCATGTGGCATGTCAGCACCAGACAAGGCTTGTCAAACATCACCTTGAAGCTAAGACATGTGCTACGTGCTCATCAATCCAAGTATCTAACATGTCAGAAAACTCTCCCTCTCTCTCTCTCTCTCTGTATCTCTGTGTGGTTGTCATTCACGTCGGTGCGTTAACCCTTTGCAGGATTCTACAGATGCAAGCTAATCTTAATCATGATCTTGGAGATAAACCCTGACTAGTTTAGAAGTTTCAAAGTACAGGAGAAATTCTTTATGATGTTCTGAAGAGGTTTTTACTCCTCTTTGATTTCAGACACAATACTTTCTGCATGTAAGAAAAAGTAAAGGTTTCCCTTGCACATAAGTGCCAGTTGCTCCCAACTCTGTTTCAAAGCCGAGGAGCCAGCGCTGTCCGAAGACGTCTCCATGGTCATGTGGCCAGCATGACTCAATGCCGAAGGTGCACAGAATGTTGTTACCTTCCCACCAAAGGTGGTCCCTATTTTTCTACTTGCATTTTACATGCTTTCAAACTGCTAGGTTGGCAGGAGCTGGGACAAGTCATGGGAGCTCACTCCATTACTTGGTGCTAGGGATTTGAACTGCCAAACTGCCGATCTTTCTGATTGACAAGTTCAGCATCTTAGCCACTGAGTATTGAACTCATATCTCCTGGATATCCTCCCCATCATATCACTATTCTGGCCAAGATTTCTGAGAATTATCTAAGCGCTTGAGGATTACTCAATGTGGACCTCATTCAACTATTCACAGTATGAAGGATTCCTAGTCACGGGCAGAAGAACAAGTAATGGAGTGGTGTCATTGCAACTTATTACTGAGCAGACAAAGAACTGCAATCCTAGAATCCTGGGCTGGTAAGGATCTTGGGGATCTTCTAGTCCAACCCCTGTCCAGGCAGGAGTCTTATGCCATCCTAGACAAATGGTTGTCCAATCTTTTCTTGAAAACCTTCAGCGATGGAGCACTCCCAAATCCAGGAGGAAATGCTGGATGTTCTCACTGTCAGGAAATTCCTCCTTCTTTCCGGTTGGATCTCCCTTTGATGAGTTTCCACCCATTGCTTCTTGTCCTGAGTTTGACACCCCTGCTCCAGCTTGTGCTTCTGGCAAAAGGAAGCATCACTGGAGGCTCCAGAGCTGGGTGTCCAGCAATCTTGAAAGAAGTCCTACAGAACCAAGGCTGCATAAACAGAGGGATAGAATCAAGACCACGTGAAGTGCAAATAACACTTTATAAGGCCTTGGTCAGGCCACACTTGGAATACGGCAACCAGTTTTGGTTGCAACGATGTAGAAAAGATGTTGAGATTCTAGAAAGAGTGCAGAGAAGAGCAACAAAGATGATTAGGGGACTGGAAGCTAAAACATATGAAGAACGGTTGCAGGACCTGGGTATGTCTAGTTGGATGAAAAGAAGGACTAGGAGAGACATGATAGCAGTGTTTCAATATCTCAGGGGTTGCCCCAAAGAAGAGGGAGTCAAACTATTCTCCCAAATACCTGAGGGTAGAACAAGGAGCAATGGGCGGAAACTAATCAAGGAGAGAAGCAGCTTAGAACTAAAAGAAATTTTCTGACAGTTAGAACAATTAACCAGTGGAACCACTTGCCTCCAGAAGTTGTGAATGCTCCAACACTGGAAGTTTTAAGAAGATGTTGGATAACCATTTGTCTGAAGTGGTGTAGAGTTTTGTGCCTAAGGAGGGGGTTGAACTAGAAGACCTCCAAGGTCCCCTCCAACTCTGTTATTCTATTCTATTCTATTCTATTCTATTCTATTCTATTCTATTCTATTCTACTCTACTCTATTCCTGCCCTTATGTTCTTTGGTGAACAAATTGACCCCTCTTCCCTATAATGACAGCCTTTCAAGTTTTAGAAGATGTTATCATGTCTATCATGATATTTTTCAGGGGACAAAGAGAGAGAGACCAAGGCGAACAGAGACCAAACAGCACATCTGGAATGACTTACTTCAACTGGGTTTAATTTTGGACCATATATTTAAAGTGCTAACATGTTATCGTAACCCCCTTCCCCCCCCCATCACATTCCATGCCCTGGCCAACGTAGACCTCAGAACCAATCATCAATGTGTTAACCAGGTTGAAGCATTGCTCCTGGAGAAAGCAGGTGGGCCTGTCGAGGTGGGAATGGAGGAAACCAGCAGCACCATTTATTGTGATATCAGCATTTTCCTCTCGCAGCTCTTTCGGGCAAGAGGTGGCGTCAAGTGTGAGGCAACCGTGTTCTAAACTTGACGTTGGCAAGAGTGGTCGTAGCGATGGGTTGCGAGGGGAGGGCTGCCATCTTGCTTTCGGGGGTACTTTTGTCATCGGGGCTTCGTCAGATGCTCGTTTCGTTCGGCTTCTAGGAAATGGCTTGAGGTAGTGTGAAGACAGCTTGGTATTTTGTGGGCAAATGCTGAAATGGCAACGCTAGGTTTGAAGAGGGCACGGGGGAAGGGTTTGGGGAAAGAGAGGAAACCCAAGTTGAGGTGACATCCAAAGTGCATGGGAATCCACTGGGATCCAGAGTGCATCAAACAATATTTAGCCTTCTCCAACACAAGGTACAAAAATAAATATCAACTGAGCTTCCACTGTAGGCTTCCCCCCCAGTGGATCTTCTCCATACCGTTAGTCGATCAATTCACCAGATTCCTGAATCACGGCTCATCATGGCAGATTAAAATACTGTCCCTTTTCTCTCAGGGTCTCCTTGGGTCATTGGCAGAAGGCTGTAGACCAGTAGTTATCAAACCTTGAGCACCCAAAGAGGTGTGGACTTCAACTTTCAGAATCCCCCCCAGCCAGCAAAGAAGTCCACACCTGTTCCAATTGTCAAGGTTTGAGAAACACCGATCGATTAGACAGCTTGCTTCATCAACAGCAAGGATGGTTCATCTTTAGCTTAGAACAGTGGTTCCCAAACTTGGCAACTTTAAGACTTGTGGACTTCAACTTCCAGAATTCTCCAGCCAGCTCTGCTGGCTGGAGAATTCTGGGAGTTGAAGTCCACAAGTCTTAAAGTTGCCAAGTTTGGGAACCACTGGCTTAGAATATCTCCTTACATAAGCCCTACCAATTCCTTGCTTCTTCTGTATTGCCTCAGATTAATCATAGTTTGTACGACCCTTTCCCCCCCCCCCAGGAATTCTTCTATCTCCTCTCCCGTTTTATCTACAATCCTGTTGTTGTTTTCTTCGTTCCTTCCTTTCAATCATGTCTGATTTTCAGAGACGGCCTGGAGAAGTCCCTGGATGTTTTCTTGGCGGGATTTTTCAGAAGTGGTTCACCATTGTCTCTTTTCTAGGGCCGAGAGAGAGGGACTGTCTCAAGGTCACCCAATTGGCTTCACGGCTAGAATTCTTGGTCTCTAGTCCGGTGCCTTGGCCACTATACCAAATTATCGTTCTATTGTACATAGTAAAATGGGGAGGGAAGATAGAAACTCCCGTAACTGTAACTCTTTGAAGTTGTACATGATCGTAATCCCATTCACACTGCAACTCTCTAAATGTGCAAAACATTATGGACATTCTTTAAAGAAGCAATCACAACAATTGTTTTCACAGGTCTGATCTGGGCTGGCTTTCATCCTTTGTTAAGAGCAAGGGGTACCTGAAAGTATTCGTCAATGCAAAATTTAGTTGATCAACTTTTTTTAGCCTGAACAACAAAATCCCCCCCTTTTCTTTGTCCTTCCTTCTTACCTTCCTTCCTTCCTTCTCCACCTCTTTTTCTTCTTTTCTTCTTCTACCCTCCCTCCCTCAATTCCTCCCTCCCCCCTCCTTGTTTTTTCTCTTTTCTTTAATCTTTTTTCCTTCCTTTTTCTTCCTCCTCCTTTTTCTTCTTTTTCTTCTATCCTCCCTCCCTCCTTTCCTTCCTCCTCCTTTTTCTATTTTTTATCTTCTATCCTCCCTCCCTCCTTTCCTTCTCCTCCTCTTCTTTTCTTCTTTTCTTCTTCTACTCTCCCTCCCTCAATTCCTCCCTCCCCCTCCTCGTTTTTTCTTCTTTTCTTTAATCTTTTTTCCTTCCTTTTTCCTCCTCCTCCTTTTTCTTCTTCTTCTTCTATCCTCCCTCTCTCCCTCCCTCCTTTCCTTCCTTCCTCCTCCTTTTTCTATTTTTTATCTTTTATCCTCCCTCCCTCCTTTCCTTCTCCTCCTCTTCTTTTCTTCTTCTACCCTCCCTCCCTCAATTCCTCCCTCCCCCTCCTTGTTTTTTCTTCTTTTCTTCAATCTTTTTTCCTTCCTTCTTCTTCCTCCTCCTTTTTCTTCTTTTTCTTCTATCCTCCCTCCCTCCTTTCCTTCCTTCCTTCCTTCTTCTTCCTCCTCCTTTTTCTTCTTTTTCTTCTATCCTCCCTCCCTCCTTTCCTTCCTTCCTTCCTTCTTCCTTTTTCTATTTTTATCTTTTATCCTCCCTCCCTCCTTTCCTTCTCCTCCTCTTCTTTTCTTTTCTTCTTCTACCCTCCCTCCCTCAATTCCTCCCTCCCCCTCCTTGTTTTTTCTTCTTTTCTTCAATCTTTTTTTCCTTCCTTCTTCTTCTTCTTCCTTTTGTTCTTTTTCTTCTATCCTCCATCCCTCCTTTCCTTTCTTTCTTTCTTCCTTCCTTGCCCCTCCTCCTTTTTCTTCTTTTTCTTCTATCCTCCCTGCTTTCCTTCCTTCCTTCTTCTTCCTCCTCCTTTTTCTTCTTTTTCTTCTATCCTCCCTCCCTCCTTTCCTTCCTTCCTTCCTCCTCCTTTTTCTATTTTTTGTCTTCTATCCTCCCTCCCTCCTTTCCTTCTCCTCCTCTTCTTTTTCTCCTTTTCTTCTTCTGTCCTCCCTCCCTCCCTCCCTCCCATCCTTCCTTCCTTCTTTTCCTCCTCCTCTTCTTTTTCTTCTCTTCTCTCCTTCCTTCCTTCCCTTCCTGTCTGAATGCATCCCCCCCCTCCTATCCATGTTCCCATTGCATGATCTCTGGCTTGAACGACTTGTAAGCAGAAAGAACAATAATCAGGGATAACCAGAGGGCTCAGACAAGGGAAACGGAGCATGTTTTTTGAGCGTGGGTGTTCATTGGAGTTTTCTTTGAAAACATCTTTGTATCCAGCTCCATCACAGAGAAAGTGCCTTGTTCCCCCCAAAAGAAACAAGCAGCCAGAAAAAGGGAACAAGGCTCCGATTTCCAGAGATGGATAGGAATGGTTGGAACTCCAAGCCCCTGTGCTCAAAAAAAAAATAAGTAAATCAAATCAAATAAAAAAATAAAACAATCTTCACAGACCGGTCAATGTGCACTCAGAAAGAATGACAAGATTCAGAGTCTCATGGCGGGGTGGGGGTGGGGAGCAAATGCTGTGCTCACTTGAAATTTCACCCATAGTGCAAATCCCATAAGTGGAAAGCAGATAATGAAACACGTGGGAAGGGGGGAGGGATCTAGCATTTCCCGCTAGGGAATTGTGGTGGCACAGATACAAAGATGCACAACACAAGCAACGGTTTACTGCGGGGGGGTGGGGGTGTGTGCCAATTATTCAAAAGAAAGCGGTTTAAAAAGGGGGATGAAAATTAAGGATGGATTCGTAAAAAAAAAAAAAAAGATTGCAAAGAAGGCAGTGACATGCTGAGTGGCCCCCAAATCCTGCGCTTGCAAGTATTCCCCTTGGGGAATTTCAAGTGGTTGGCGCCCTCCTTCAGGATCGCAGCCTTTTTAATCTAACGATGAAAATACCAACGCACCAATACTTTTCAACAACAACAAAAAACGGGGAGGGGAGAGGAAAAATAAGAGAGAGACAAATAAGAGAGAGACAGGAAGGTGGCAGTCACGATGTCCACTCATACTCAACAGACACACAGACACACTTGATAAGTTCCTACTGGGTGTGGAGGGTTAGGGAAGGGACCCAGGTTGTGGTGGACGCATGGATGTTGAAGACATGGAACGGTTCCCCCCGCCTTTCTTCTCTTCTGCTTGGTTGTGTTGGTTCACACGTAGGGCTTTTGGGGGCATCCTGGACCTGGCGTTGGATGGCATAAGGATGTGGGTCGGGGGAAGCATTGGACAAGTAGACATCTTCTTGGAAGTAAGACAAGGGACTAAAGACAGAGGATTCTTTTTGGCAGGCGCTGGTTGTGTTGGTTAGATCATCACCTGCGTCTGGTATCTCTAAGTGACACTTGTTGTTCTGCGGGGAAGAAGAAGAAGAAGAAAATTTAATTGGATGTAAAGATTGAACAAGATCGTTGCAAGCTTGCTTCAGATGGTTTGAAGAGGCCACCACATGAGAGGAGCCTTACTATCATGTGAAATCCATGGGACAAAGGTCCCACCTCCCAAAACTATACAGCAGGAGTATCCAACATTGGCAACTTGAAGACCTGTGGACTTCAACTCCCAGAGGTTCCCAGCCAGCTGGCTGGGGAATTCTGGGAGTTGAAGTCCACAAGTCTTCAAACTGCCATGGTTAGTCAACCCTGCATATACACTGTAAAACAGGACAGGTATGCACAGCAGAGAGGTGGGTTCCTACCGGTCTGGTACGGGCGAATAGGTAGTGGAAATCGGCCCTACCTTTTCTATTACTGTTAACGATGGCAGGCTGGCCACGCCCCCGCACTGGTACAGTAATCGTCAACATATAGCCATGTTTAGCAACCATTCAAATTTACAACGGCACTGAAAAAAGCCATTTATGACCAGTCCTTGCACTTATGACCGTTGCAGCATCTGCACAGTAACAGGAACCAAATTTGACAACCCGCATGTCTTTTTTTTTATTAGCAGATTTTTTTACTATTATTTTTCCCCTTCTACAACACCTTACAGTCATTTCATCAACGTTGTTATGTCATCATACCTGTACATGTATATAATATTTCGCTTCTATATTTACACACCTTTATACACAGTTCTATATATATTTATATATAGTTTTTGGCTTAATTAACTTTATTCTTGTTTGGCAACCATTTGTACCAATTGTTCCAAATTTCATAATATTCCGACTCTTCTTTATCTTTTAATTTCAGTGTTAATTTGTCCATCTCTGCACAATCCAAAGTTGTTGTTTTTTATCACTAATTCGTCCGAGGGGGTATTATTTTGTTTCCAGCATTGGGCAAATGCTATTCTAGCTGTAGTTAGCAGATGTATTAATATATATTTAATTTTCTTTGTATATTTCCCTTTGATTGTTCCCAGTAGAAAGATTTCAGGTTTGTATTTTATCTCTTTTGTTTCCTATGGGAGGGGACAATCACCTCCAAGGTGTGGCTTTACTCCCAAGTCGACCCTGCTTTCTTAGTTGTTCTTGTCTTTTGACAGTTTGTGCATGCACACTGGGAACAGGCTCCAGCTGTTCTTCTGCCTCACTGCTGTCTAACTCCCTCTCTGTCTCCGATGCAAAGCCCTCACCTGAGCTTTCCTCAGCCCCCAGGACTGGCCCATGTTCCTCCCCAGCCTCCTCCCTGTCTGACTCTGCTGCCAGCTCTGTTAGCTGCTGGTGGGCCACAACAAGATCTATTTAAAACAGTGTTTCTCAACCATAGCAACTTTATGATGGGTGGACTTTGAGTCCCTAAATTCCCCAGCTGGTATGCTGGGAGCTGAAGTTCACTCATCTTAAAATTATCAAAGTTGGGAAATACTGATTCAAACAGATTAAGTACACCTGGGGCGAATAGCACAAATGTCCATGCTTGGCTGGGGAATTCTGGGAGTTGAAGTCCACTCTTCTTCATGTTTCCAAGGTTGGGAAACACTGATTTAAGCAAGACCCTCCACAATTCTGCCAAATGGAAGCAGAACCAATTAGGACTGGAGAACAAGAAGTACAATGAAAGGAATATATTATAAAAAAAAAGTATATCAGCTGGTTACAACATGTTTTGGTGCATCTCTTCCATTAATTCATATTAATTCAAATATCTTAACTCAAATGTTTACCATATTAACATCATTATACCTCCACTTTTAGTTGAACCAATTAGGACTGGAGAACAAGAAGTACAATGAAAGGAAGAGAGAAATATTTTCTACAAATGCTTTTGTTGCAAGCCATGTTCAAGTTGAAGGATTCTCTTTAGCCACGAAGAAGTAAAAATATATCTATCAAGCTTTACATTGTCAGGTTTCTAGTCTCTGTCAGCCTCTGCTTTGCTGCTGCTTCGGCTGCCATTGAAATGGGGAGGGGGGGCATGGTATTTGGGAGGGGATTATTAATTGTGCTGGAGGAAGATTCTGGAGTTTCTGCTGCCTGTCTTACTGCGCATGCGGAGGAGGTTTCCCGCCAAGGCCAACGGCACCGACATTCCATCTGGGTGATGCCTTTTGAAGTTATCTTGCACCTGACACTTGGGAGAATTATGATTGGACTGTAACTGGAATGCCAAGGGGTGGGGAATGGGTCATTCTATATATCATTTGCTTTCGCGCCTAAATAATCAGTCTTCGCTTTGCTACGCTTCTGATCATTTATAATTAGTAAAATTACACTTGATTTCTATCAATGGAGTCTCGTGGTTTTCTTTCCTAATTATTCAATGGAGGAGTGCTGACAGTCTCCTTCTAAAATTTAATTGGAACATCTATCAAACAAACAATCCATTCAAAAAGTGTGCATTGATTCCTCATTAGTGTCTAGCTAGCAGAATGATGTTGATCCTGTTCACACAGTATGCTCATTGACGTAAACCTTCAATTAGTGTTGTAGAAATACAAAAAGGGGTTAATTGAGCTACTCGACTAATTCCCCCAGGGAGTAGCTTTTAGCCGAGAACAGATATTAAGCCAGTTCTTGTTCCATCAGCCTTAGTGTGGGGACATTGAGGCTATCAATTGTTCAATTGTGCAACAGGCAAATTTGTTGAGATTAAAAAGTGGCACGATTCATAGAGAAATGATCCTAGGAAGCTCCTGGAAAAACAAAGGGGGACTCGGTGTTCCAAACTGGGGATTTTTTGAGGACCTAGTTTATGGGACTGATTGATGTTGGAACCAAATCAGGGTTAGTGTCATTGAACTGTAATGCAACAAGGAGGACTGGACTCACACACCACACTAAAACATGAAGAAACCCAATCAAAAGATAATATTCAACCATTTTAGCATATTGTGGTTGCTTAATCCAAACTGGTTCATCTTGTTGGCTGAACATCACACCTATCTCTGCATTCAGAACACTTTAGAACAGTGTTTCTCAACCTTGGCAACTTGAAGATGTCTGGACTTCAACTCAAAGAATTCCCCAGCCAGCATTCGCTGGCTGGGGAATTCTGGGAGTTAAAGTCCAGACATCTTCAAGTTGCCAAGGTTGAGAAACACTGCTTTAGAAGTCTCCCCCCAAATCTTTGCCTGCCATTAAAATCTTCCATTCTCTTTTCTTTGGTGGGAAAACCTGGAGCAGCAGAGAAAAGAATAGAAAAAAACCCCTGGAGAACTGCCTACACGGATTGCCCAGTTCCAAACTAAATGTTTTATGATGATTTTTCTTTGCCAAGAAAAAGAGCCAAGGTGGCGCAGTGGTTAAATGCAGCACTGCAGGCTACTGCTAGATCAGCAGGTCAGCGGTTCAAATCTCACCGGCTCAGGGTTGACTCAGCCTTCCATCCTTCTTCCGAGGTGGGTAAAATGAGGACCCAGATTGTTGGGGGCAATATGCTGACTCTCTGTAAACCGCTTAGAGAGGCCTGAAAGGCCTATGAAGCGGTATATAAGTCTACTGCTATATATTACTTTGAGGGGGGCGATTAAAAAAAAAGGCAACATGAAATCCACTCTCTGAGAAACAAAATGTCATTCTTGATTTATCCATGGCTGTGCTAAGTCAAACAAATGCAGGAACTCAACTCATTGGGGCTTTTGAGAGAGAGGGTGGAGGGAAGGAGGGAGGGAGGAAGGAAGGGAAAATGGAAGGAGGGAGGGAAAATAGAAAAAAGGAAGGAAGATAGGTGGGAGGGAAGGAAGAGGGAAAGGGGAGAGAGAGGGAGGGAGGGAGGAGAGAGGAAAGATGGAGGGAAAATAGAAGGGAGGGAGGAAAGAAGGGGAGAGGAGAAGGAAGAGGGAAAGGGTAGAGAGGGAGGGGAAAGGAAGGAAGGAAGGGGAGAGGGGAAGGAAGAGGAAAAGGGGAGAGAGAGGGAGGGAGGGGAAAGGAAGGAGGGAGGAAAGAAAGGAGGAAAGGCAGAGGAAAAGAGGGAAAATGGAAGGAAGGAGGGAGAGAGGAAGGGAAAATGGAAGGAGGGAGGGAAAATAGAAAAAAGGAAGGAAGAGGTGGGAGGGAAGGAAGAGGGAAAGGGGAGAGAGGGGGAGGGAGGGAGAAGGAAGGGGAGAGGAAGGACGGAGGGAAAATGGAAGGAGGGAGGGAAAATAGAAAAAAGGAAGGAAGATAGGTGGGAGGGAGGGAGGAAGGGGAGAGGGAAGGAAGAGGGAAAGGGGAGAGGGAGGGAGGGAGGGAAAAGGAAGGAGAGAGGAAGGACGGAGGGAAAATGGGAGGGAGGGAGGAAAGAAGGGGAGAGGGGAAGGAAGAGAGAAAGGGTAGAGAGGGAGAGGAAAGGAAGGAAGGAAGGGAGGGAAGAATGGAGGTAAAATGGGAGGAAGAAAGGGCAGGAGGGAGGGAGAGCGATGCCTTCTTTGGGTTGAAATAGAGTAAAAAGAATAAAGGAGGTTAGGGGGTGAGGTTGGAGGGCGTTGCAAGCTGGATCCACAGATGGCTTATTAAGAGGTCACTTTTGGCAGAAATGGTTACAAATGAAAAGTGGGGAAGCTGCTCTGTATAATGAGTGTGAATTGCTCTTCCTTTCCCTGCACCAGCAGTAAATGCAGGAGAAACTAAAGACATTTGTATGCATTCCGGATTAGAGATAATCCTCCATTTGCAACTGTAATTCAGCCCGGAATTACAGCAGCAACTCATTGCAGTTACACGTCGAGGCACCAGGTGACCAGATTCAAAGTTGTGATCATTTTTTAACATAAGTAAAGGTAAAGGTTCCCCTCGCACATATGTGCTAATCATTCCCGACTCTAGGGGGCGGTGCTCATCTCCGTTTCAAAGCCGAAGAGCCAGCGCTGTCCAAAGACGTCTCCGTGGTCATGTGGCCGGCATGACTCAACGCCGAAGGCGCACGGAACGTTGTTCCCTTCCCACCAAAGGTGGTTCCTATTTTTCGACTTGCATTTTTTACCTGCTTTCGAACTGCTAGGTTGGCAGAAGCTGGGACAAGTCACGGGAGCTCATTCCATTACGCAACACTAGGGATTCGAACCGCCAAACTGCCGACCTTTCTAATCAACAAGCTCAGAGTCTTAGCCACTGAGCCATTGTCAAATATCACATAGACTTATATACTGCTTATAGACTTTACACCAAGGGTTCCTCCCCCCCTCCCCCCAGTCTGTGTATCGTCACCGGTCCACGTCATGCCAGAAACCAGGCTGTGCAAACAAGTGAAGCCCCTTCCGTGCACATGCGGGATGCAGGCAGCGTGTGAAACCAGCTCCTTCCCGTCTGTGAAAAATCCTCTCTCCATGGAATTGATCCCTGGCCCCCAAACTGTGGGGGCCCACTGCCTCTAGCATTCACTAAGCAGTTTACAGAGTCAGCCTATTGTCCCCCCCCCACAAATTTTACCGACCTCAGACGGAGGGAAGGCTGAGTCAGCTTCGAATCCCGTCAAGATCGAATCCCAGGTGGTGGGCAGAGTTAGCCTGCAATACTGCATTCCAACCACAGCACCACCACATGTCAGCTTCTGTTTTGCTGTTGCTTCAGCTGCCATGAAACGGGGAGGGAGGGCATGGTATTTGGGGTGGGGTTACTCGTTGTGCTGGAGGAATGTTCTGGAGGTCTTTGGATGGACAGACTACGCATGCGTGGGTGTTTCCCGCCTGAACTAACGGCACGCACCTGACACTTGAAGGACTTATGATTGGACTAGGCCTATGATGCCAGGGGGTGTGGAATGGGCTATTCTATATATCAACTGCTTTCGCGCCTAATTAACCAGACTTCGCTATGCAACTGCTCTTTAACCATTTTTAATTAGTAAAAGTACATTTGATTTTCCACAAATAGAGTCTCATGGTTTTCTTTCCTAATTATTAAATGGAGAGGTGCTGACACCACATCTCTAACCTGGTTGTTAAGCGAATACGGTGGTCGTTAAACCAATCCCAGTTTTTCCCAGTGAGCATGGGGAGGGGGGAGTTTTTCGGCTGGAAAGCAGCAAATAAATGACAGAAACCGGCAAAACCCATCACCGAATTGCAGCCAAGCGAAATACTGGTTAGTAAGTTGTTCTGTTGTGCAGGAGGTGGATTAATTCCTCATGCTGAGCTTGCTATCTGCAGATGCTCTTCCACTGGGGTTTAGGTGCAGTGAAGCTTTGAGGCCGACCCAACAACTGTCATACATATGGACAGGATTTGCTATTCAATGTCCTTAGAAGAATGAAGCCGATAGAGCATGCGGGACATCAATCAAGGGCGTTCCAGACGATTAGGGATCAGGATGAGCCTCGCCTTCAGCCTGCTCCTAAAACTTACATTTAAAACTTCCAAGCTTTGGAGGCTGAAAATTCAACCTATAAATGCTGTTCATCAGTGGATTATTATTTCACTACCAGTTCTGTGGGCGTGGCTTTGGTGTGGCTTTGTGGGAGTGGCATTGTGGGTGTGGCAGGGGAAGGATGCTGCAAAATCCCCATTCCCTCCCCACTCCAAGGGAAGGATACTGTAAAATCTTCATTCCCACCCCATTCCAGGGGAAGGATACTGCAAAATCCCCATTCCCTCTGCACTCTAGGGGTAAGGATACTGCAAAATCCCTATTCCCTCCCCACTGCTGGGGGAAGGATACTGCAAAATCCCCATTCCCTCCCCACTCCAGGGAAAGGATACTGCAAAATCCCTATTCCCTCCCCACTGCTGGGGGAAGGATACTGCAAAATCTCCATTCTCTCCCCACTCCAGGGGAAAGATACTGCAAAATCCCCATTCCCTCCCCACTCCAGGGCAAGGATACTGCAAAATCTCCATTCTCTCCCCACTCCAGGGGAAAGATACTGCAAAATCCCCATTCCCTCCCCACTCCAGGGGAAAGATACTGCAAAATCCCCATTCCCTCCCCACTCCAGGGCAAGGATACTGCAAAATCCCCATTCCCTCTCCACTCCAAGGGAAGGATACTGCAAAATCCCCATTCCCTCCCCACTCCAGGGGAAAGATACTGCAAAATCCCCATTCCCTCCCCACTCCAGGGCAAGGATACTGCAAAATCTCCATTCTCTCCCCACTCCAGGGGAAGGATACTGCAAAATCCCCATTCCCTCCCCACTCCAGGGGAAGGATACTGCAAAAATCCCCATTCCCTCCCCACTCCAGGGGAAGGATACTGCAAAATTCCCATTCCCTCCCCACCCCACTAACCTGCTTTCCAGCTCCATTCTCCTGTTCAGGGCAACAAAAGAAGATCAGCTGGGAGGCAGCTGGGGGGGGGTAGCCTGTTTGCCGGTTCTCCACACTACTCAAAATTTCCACTATGGGTTCTCCAGAACCGGTCAGAACTGCCTGAATACCACCTCTGGGTAGCAAAACAGCGGTAGAGTCTTAGCTGTACGTCTTACATTTGCAAGGGGGCGATTTAATTGGGTTCGAACGACTTCTGACATTAACCAAGAAATGTTATTTCACAAAGAAAGCAAGAAAATAACTTGGCAAGAACTTGTCTGGGTCAGAATGCCCAGCAGTGATGTGTTTTTGTATTGATTTCACCCCAAAAGGCAATCATGTCTACAAATAACCTGACTCTATTTTATCTCTTCTACAATCTGCTGCATCGGTTATTTAGGCAAGAAATAAGACAGGAGAGGTGTACATCTAAGGGAGTGTGCAAAGCCCTATGTTTTAAAAACTTTAAATCGGATTTTGAGAGCTTCTGAAAGAAATCTATAGAAAGAACAGAGAGGGCGTGGACGAGAGAGAGACAGAGAGAGAGACAAAGAGGGACAGAGAGAGGAGGAAGAGACAGAGAGTGAGAGAGAGGGAGAGAGGGAGAGACAGAGGGGGGAAGAGACAGAGGGAGAGAAAGACAGAGAGGGAGAGGGGGAGAGAGAGGGAGACAGAGATAGAGGGGGGAGAGACAAATGGATGGAGAGAGAGGGAGAGGGAGAGGGGGGGAAGAGAGAGAGAGATGGAGAGAGAGACAGAGAGGGGTCGAGAGAGACAGAAAGAGAGGAAGATGGAGAGGGGGAGAGAGGGAGGAAGATACAGAGAGAGACAGAGAGAGAGGGCAAGAGAAAGAGAGGGAGGGAGGGAGAGGGAGACAGAGATAGAGGGGGGAGAGACAAATGGATGGAAAGAGAGGGAGAGGGAGAGAGGGGGGAAGAGGGAGAGATGGAGAGAGAGACAGAGAGGGGTCTAGAGAGACAGAAAGAGAGGAAGATGGAGAGGGGGGAGAGAGGGAGGAAGAGACAGAGAGAGAGACAGAGAGAGAGAGGGAGAGGGCAAGAGAAAGAGAGGGAGGGAGGGAGAGAGAGAGAGAGAGAGGGAGAGAGAGAGAGAGAGAGATGTCTTGCCTGTCCAAAGCCCAAACAAGTCCAAACCCATCAGTTCATACATGCTCATAAATATCTCCTACAACAGATACCATGTTGGCTTCCAGGTCACTATTTCAAAGATTTTCTCCGAGTAGGTGATATTCAGAGGAGCAGAGCATCAACAAACCTATTATTTTGTGGGGCCAGCAATTGAAGGGAAAACACCTTCTCTGGAGGAACTGAAGAGACATTCTAGCTTAGAATCCTTCCTGGAGAGGAAGAATCTGAGGTCAAATCCTTAAGTCTATATCTGCCATTTGCCAAGGGAAGACAGATAATCTGGGAAGATTCTTGTAATGTAGGTGATTTGACAATAAAATACAATCATACCCTGACTGCTTTAAAACTCATTGAATTTGGTCCTTGACCCAATTTGACGCAAACGTTTTGTCCTGGTACTCGTTGTTTGTTTGATACTCGACACTACCTTGTTTACTTTACTTTATTGTCATTGCACATGGTACAACAAAATTAAATGCTGTCTTCAGGGTACATTATAACTGTAAAAATAAAAACACAAACACAAACACACATCCTTTACTTTCTATATTGAAAACCCAATATTGCACTATACCATAGAAATCAATATGGTTACTGCTCTGGGATAGAAGCTATTTTTCAGCCTGCTTGTCTTTGTTTTTATTACCCTGTACCTTCTGCCAGACGCCCACTCCCTTGAGAGACCGCCTGCTGCCAATTACCTCCCACAGACCCATTAGATCTCACAGGGTTGGCCTCCTCCGGGTGCCATCTACCAGTCAATGCCACCTGGCTATTACCTGGGGGAGGGCCTTCTCTGTGGTAGCTCCGGCCCTCTGGAATGAACTCCCTGCAGGGATTCGGACCCTCACCTCTCTCCAGGCCTTCCGAAAAGCTGTCAAAACCTGGCTGTGCCGGCAGGCCTAGGGGTGATGAGTTCCCTCCCCTCTCGACATGTATGGTTGTGCGACTGTTGTTTACTTTTATTATTTGTATTTTGTCTTTTTATGTTCCCCTTTTTCCCCCTTGAATTGTTTGCCGCCCTGAGTCCTCCCGGAGAAGGGCGGCATACAAATAATAAAATTCCATTCCATTCCTTGGGTCTCTGGGCGGCTTACAGGCAAGATAAAAGAAGCATTTAAAAATTTAAGATAAAAGATACAATTATTAAAATTCCACACTATCCATTCTGTCTAAGTGGGGCTGGATATTAATCAACAGCCCCAGGCCTGCCGGAACAGTCAGGTCTTGGTGGCTGGTATAAAGCTTTTCTAAAGAGGGCAGAAGGCAACCCATGATCCTCTGGGCAATGACATTAACTGACATTAACTATGTTTCCCCCAAAATTAAGACCCAACTGGAAAATAAGTCCTAGCATGATTTTTCAGGATGCTTGCAATATAAACCCTACCCCCAAAATAAGCCCCAGTTAAGATTGCCAGCCGGATTGATGCATTTAGTACCGTATTTCCTCCCAAGTAAGACCTAACCAGAAAATAAACCCTCATGCGTCTTTTGGAGCAAAAATTAGTATAAGACCCGGTCTTATTTTTGAGGAAACATGTTAGAAACTAGAATCCGTCGGTATTGTCTATAGGTATCTTTTCCATTCAGGTCACATGTTACAAGTCATGTGGTTTGTTTGGTACTTGTCATGCCTCCCAGAACCAATTAAAAATGAGTATGGATCAGGGGTGAAATCCGGCAGGTTCTGACAGGTTCTGGAGAACCAGCAGCAGAAAGTTTGAGTAGTTTGGAGAACCAGTAGTGGAAATTTTGAGTAGTTTGGAGAACCGGGAAATGCCACCTCTGGTTGGCCCCAGAGTGCGGTGGGAATGGGAATTTTGCAGTATCCTTCCCCTGCCACACCCACCAAGCCATGCCCACCAAGCCACATCACGTCCACCAAGCCACGTCCACAGAACTGGTAGTAAAAATAATTTCACCACTGGTATGAAGATAGCACTGAATCTACTTGGGGTTATAGCAATAGCAGTTAGACTTATATATTGCTTCATAGGGCTTTCAGCCCTCTCTAAGCGGTTTACAGAGTCAGCATATCACCCCCACAATCCGGGTCCTCATTTTACCCACCTCGGAAGGATGGAAGGCTGAGTCAACCCTGAGCCGGTGAGATTCGAACAGCCGAACTGCAGATAGCAGTTCAGCTGAAGTGGCCTGCAGTACTGCACTCTACCAACTGCGCCACCTCGGCTCTTCCCAGGTGGTTCTGGTTTTCTTGTGCCTGATGTAGCTTCCATCCATAATGTACACTGGTTTGGCGTTGAAATCAAATACTGTAGTCCTACAGAGTCTCAAGTTGAGGAAATAAGCACCAAGGAGGGGAAAACGGAGGCAGAAGGAGGAAAAAAAAATGATATTTCTTTGGAAATGGAAGAGGCCAGACCTTCTCTTTAACTCCGTTGGCCATCACTAATTGGCCGTCACAAGAGAAGTGCAAAACCAAGTTTCTCTGACCATTCGAGGTCTCTGCTCCAGGTTGTACTCCAGGTTGCAAAGACTGGGCTGGGAGTGCTTAGAATTGGCCTCAGTCGCTTGCCATCTGTCCTTTTTCCATTTTCCCAATCCAACCTGCTCACTGAAGGGGATGCCACTTCCATGTCCAAGAGATAGAGGCAATAAAGAAGAGACAATTCTATACCTATTAATGATCTGCCAACTGGCGTGTCCTTTCTTGAGCCCTTCTGAACTTCCAGCAGCCTCATTTGCCAGCTAACAAAATTTGAACTTAAACTACAGGTAATGAGAAAAATTAAATTTAACTGGCACCAATGTCTCCTTTTCTCCCCTCATTTTCTTCCCTTATGCTCTTTATCTCGTATAAAGATCCAATTATCTCTTTTCTATTAGTGTTTCAAACGGGGTGTCAAAAGATGTAGGAGTGTTCTTAACGGATTGGCTGGTTTCAGGTAAAAAGATCTTGTTGGTGGTGACAGGTAAAGGTTCCCCTCGCACACATGTGCTAGTCGTTCCCGACACTAGGGGGCGGTGCTCATCTCTGTTTCTAAGCCGAAGAGCCAGCACTGTCCGAAGTTGTCTCTGTGGTCATGTGGCCAGCACGACTCAATGCTGAAGACGCACAGAACACTGTTACCTTCCCACCAAAGGTGGTTCCTGTTTTTCTACTTGCATTTTTGACGTGCTTTCGAACTGCTAGGTTGGCAGAAGCTGGGACAAGTCACGGGAATTCACTCCATTACGCGGCGCTAGGGATTCGAACCACCAAACTGCCAACCTTTCTGATCGACAAGCTCAGCATCTTAGCCACTGAGTCCTGTTAGGTGGTTAAGTTCCTGAAAAGCTCCGGTGTCATGTTTGCGACATGTGGACTTCAACTCCCAGAATTCCTGAGCTAACCATGCTGGCTCAGGAATTCTGGGAGTTGAAGTCCACACGTTGTGAAGGGGCCATTGTTCCCCCCCCAACTTACCATGTTTCCCTGAAAATAAGACAGGGTCTTATTTTCTTTTGACCCCCCAAAATAAGCCCTTGGCCTCATTTTCAGGGACGTCTTATTATTTTTGAGGTGCAGGAGGTGGCGAAGGTGGTCACCTCATGGCTGCTGCTGTGTTGCAATATTTTCAGGAGAGGTCTTATTTTAGTGCATGTGCTCAAAAACCCAATTGGGCTTATTATCCAGGGAGGTCTTATTTTGGGGAAAACAGGATGGAAGGAAAATAAAAACTCTCAGAAAGAGCGCTAACAACCAGAGGATTGCAAATCCTTCCATTCTCCTTTGGGACAGGAAAAAAAAAACACCCCATCTTAATTCACTTGGTAAAGGAGCCGAGGTGGCGCAGTGGGTAGAGTGTAGTACTGCAGGCCACTTCAGCTGACTGATATCTGCAGTTCAGCGGTTCAAATCTCACCGGGTTGACTCAGCCTTCCATCCTTCCGAGGTGGGTAAAATGAGGACCCAGACTGTGGGGGCGATATGCTGACTCTGTAAACCGCTTAGAGAGGGCTGAAAGCCCTATGAAGCGGTATATAAGTCTAACTGCTATTGCTATTGCTAAAGGCACAGGGACCCTGGTAAAGAGCAAGAAAGAGAAAGAACATTTGACAAATTGATTCTCCTAAGGAATTTCAAAGTCAACAAAAATGCCGAGCATTAAAGCTAATTAAGGCTTAATGCTACTTAATGCTATTAATACTGTGAAGCTACTCTCCCCTTACTGAGAGCTAATAATGAGAAAGAGGTGCAGTTCTTGGAAGTTAGAAAGTAGCCCTCAGCTTACGACCCTGTGTTTAGTCATGGATGGCAATTACAATGTCAGGTTTACAATTGATCCTTACACTTACAACTCTTTGATCACATGATCAAAATTCAGGAACTTGGCAATTGGCATGCACTTATGACGGTGGCAGCATCCCGGGGTCTTGCGATCGGCATTTTGGGACCTTCCCAGGCAACAAACACAATCAATAGCAATAGCAATAGCAGTTAGACTTATATACTGCTTCATAGGGCTTTCAGTCCTCTCTAAGCGGTTTACAGAGAGTCAGCATATTGCCCCCAACAATCTGGGTCCTCATTTCACCCACCTCGGAAGGATGGAAGGCTGCGTCAACCTTGAGCCGGTGAGATTTGAACAGCCGAACTGCAGATAACAGTCAGCTGAAGTGGCTTGCAGTACTGCACCCTAACCACTGCGCCACCTAGGGGAAGCTCATAAAACAGAGCTCCACTCCCTGAACAATCCAATGGAAATTCTGCTCTGAATTGCGATGGTCAGTCAAGGGTTATGTTTGTAGCGAGGAGTGGTATGTGATTGGCTACCAGGGCAGGTCACCTGATTTTTAGCCCCAAAGGAATTCTGGGTTATGGAGTTTTCTTTCTGGATCGGCTTGTCCATAGTCGTCCGCAGCTGAACCGTAGGCTAGGATTGGATCCTACCCCTCCATAATTCCTCAACAAAAGCTTATTTTAACTAAAGTCACGCTAAAGAAGTGGTCAGCAAAGTAATCTTCGATTTACGACAGTTCATTTAGCAACCATTCAAAGTTACAACGGCACTGAGAAATGTGATATGGCATGTTTTTCACAGTTACGACCATTACAGCATTCCCACGATCACACGATCCACAATTCAGACACTGGGCCACTGGTTCCTATTTATGACCGTCGCTGTGTCTCAAGGTCACGTGATCTTTTTTTGCAAAGTCCCTGGGGAAGCGAGATTCACTTAACAACCAGGCTACTAACGGATCCACCGCCGGAACAGAAGTTGTCTTCGGAAGTTGTGGGAGCTTCATCACTGGAGGCTTTCAAGAAGACACTGGACTGCCAGAGGGGTGTGGCCTGAATCCCAGCAACAGGACGTGTTCTCTGGAGGGGTCTCTGAAGAACCATCAGATTCCTGACGAGGGAAGAGAGCCGAGGTGGCGCAGTGGTTAAATGCAGCACTGCAGGCCACTTCAGCTGACTGCAGTTCTGCAGTTCGGCTGTTCAAATCTCACCGGCTCAGGGTTGACTCAGCCTCTTTCCATCCTTCCGAGGTGGGTGAAATGAGGACCCGGATTGTTGTTGGGGGCGATATGCTGACTCTGTAAACTGCTTAGAGAGGGCTGAAAGCCCTATGAAGCGGTATATAAGTCTAACTGCTATTGCTATTCCTGCTGTATCGGGGGAGGGGCGACCTGTAACCCCACCCCAGCTGTCCTGGAGAGACAGTGAAGGGGAGGGGCTGCACGTGGGCATGGTTGGGGAACCCGCAACTCCCCTGAAACGCCTGCTTTTGCCCTCGGATGGAGGAAAGAAGGGCCATCAAATGGGGCAAAACTTAACAAAGGTCTCACTTAACCATGGAAATTTTGCGCTCGATTGTGGTCGTAAGGGGAGGACTCCCTGTATCTTCTTCAGCCATTCCCATCTTCTCTGGACATCTATCAAGTTATCAGCCACTCTAAGGTGTCTAAAATCTCTACAATTCACAAGGCTGGGGAAAAAAACCGCCGCAGGGAAAGGTAGGAGGAATAAAATAAAATGAAGTTTCTGCAAAATTGCGCCTCCGTTCAGAAATCTTGCTGCAACCAGATTACATTTTCAAAGTGTCATCTGACAGGCTTTATTTTCAGAGAAGCTGGGAGATTTTCTGGAATGTGGATTTGGCAGGATTAGCATCCTTTCACGGATGAGGATAATAATAATGATAATAAAACCCCAACCCCCTCTGACGATGAAGATGGTGATAAACAACCTCAATCGGGTTTTTTTTTAAAAAAATAAATAAATAAAAAGACCTCCCAAGGTAGATTAAGAAGACCTTATCAACTTCAGGAAGGACAAATTCCCAATGGAAGGAAAAGAAATGCAGGAGGGATGGAGAAGGGATGGGTGGGGGGAGATGGATGACTAGGAGAGGAAGGCTCCCCTCCCTATTTGTAGAGGGGTTTCACTTCACTTAGGAAAGTGGGGACAATGCTAGTTGACAGAAGAAAGAAAAGTTGCATTGGGTCATTGTTGTGGCCGGTCCGAGGAGCTGGCAGCAGAGTCGGACAGTGAGGAGGTTGGGGAGGAACATGGGCCAGTCCTGGACCCTGTTCGGTCGGATGAGGGGTCCGAGTCGAAGGCAGAGAGGGGGCCAGGGCCATCTGACAGTGATCAGGCTCCTATTTTTCTACTTGCATTTTTACGTGCTTTCGAACTGCTAGGTTGGCAGAAGCTGGGACAAGTCACGGGAACTCACTCCACTAGGGATTCGAACCACCGAACTTCTGACCCTCTGATCAACAAGCTCGGCGTCCTAGCCACTGAGCCACCTCATTCCAATCATTTATTAGGAACACCATTTCGGCAATACCCCATTGCAGTCAGTTCTGACCTCATTTAAATTATGGCTGAATTTTGCCCCCCGTTTCTTACCTCCCCTCAGTCTGTGTCATAAATCACATTCTCCCACGAGGTGCCTCACAAGCCTGCTGTAGTAATCTGAGATCTAACTTTAGCCAAAGGTATGCATGGAATGCACTCCCCCCCCCCCTTTCCTCACCATGGCATGCAAATGCCTTATGAGTTGACATAGAAATTGTCCAATTCTTAGGACCATCCACATCCCTGGCAGGAGAAAGGAGGGAAGGGTGGAGGAGACATCTCAGAGACAAGGAGAACATTACCCAATGTTGTGGGAAGGGAGGAGTTGCCGTACATACCTTGAGGACAGCATCCGAAGGGAGAAAGGCTGACAGTGTGGTGCGCTAAGATACGTTCGCCTGGATGGTTGCATACTCAACCAGATCTCCACCAGCAGGAACGGAGGCTTTGTGACTCGGTGATGATGTTGTGGTCAGAACGGATGTGTCCAGCTCTGCGTATTGGATGTTGGCATCCTTGTTGTTGCCCGTGGTCTGAAGATGAAAGAGCACGATGGATGGACAGGAAGGAAGGAAGGAAGGAAGGAAGGAAGGAAGGAAGGAAGGAAGGAAGGAAGGAAGGAAGGAAGGAAGGAAGGAAGGAAGGAAGGAAAGAAAGTGGGGAGAAGTGGGGAGTGAAGAAATGCGGAGGTGGAAAGACAAGACACCAGGGAGAAGGAGGAAAGGAAGAGAGAAGAAGACAGTCAAATGGGGGAAATCAAGACAGAAAAGGAAATGAAGAACGACAGTGAGAAAGAGATCAAAAGAAGCTCAAAAGAAACATTGCTCTGAGGATTTGAATCTCTCAGAATCACAATTCATGAGTCCGTTTCCTTCTCGTGCACCAATGGCTTTGCAATCTCTAGGATGCTGTCTTTGTCTGCTTTTCTGTCTATCGGGAAACATTCGTATGATGTTTTCTCAGCTGGCTTGCTTATTCCCAAGTCATCCAAGAGGGAAACACTAAAGCTTGATCGATCCATACCTGTGACAAAATCAAGGAGGAAATCGTAGCCAGAGAGCATGAAAGAAAGAACTTGGGAGATTTCAAACCCAGGCTATTCAGAAAACACAACAGTTAGGAAAGAGTAAGGTGAAGGTTTCCAATCATGTCTGATTCTAGGGCATGGTGCTTATCTGTTAAAATATTCATGACTGGGAGAGACATGGGAACAAGGTCAGCCAAGGAATAGGCATAGCAACTAAGTCAGCCAAGGGGAGCTTAAACAGATCTGAGTCTGTGCTGAGAATCGAAACTGAAACTTAAGCAGTCTGCTGCTCTGAGAAGTAAACTTGTCTGGACTTGCCCTATCTGCTCTCAACTCTGAAATGAAGCTAGGCTGTTCTCTCCTGCTTGTGTTCTGGTGAACTGCAACTTCTACCATGTTGGAAGAACCACCTGTTGGTATTGTACATTTATTCCTCTGTTCTTAGGTATATAAAGAAGTTAATGGATCCAGCTGAATCAGTTATCTGTCTGCGCTTTCTGGTTTTGATTTTTTCCCAACAAACTCTGACCTTCTCTCCATTTCTTGGCCAAGGGCAACCAGAGTTATCCGAAGACGCTTCTGTGGTCATCTGACCAGCATGGCTATATGCCAAAGGCACAGAAAAGTGGTATCAGTGGTACCTATTTAACTACTTACATGTGCATGCTTTCGAACTGCTAGGTGGGCAGGAGCCAGAACTAGGAATGGGAGCTCAACCAGTTGCACAGTGCTCAGGTCTCGAACCTGGGCTGTCAGCTTTCTATCTGACAAGTTCAGTGTCTTTAACTGCTAAGCAATCACGGCCCCCAAATTAGGAAAGAGTAAAGGTAAAGATTCCCTCGCACATGCGCGCTAGTCATTTCCGGCTCTATGGGGCGATGCTCACCTCTGTTTCAAAGCCAAAGAGCCAGCACTGTCCGAAGACACCTCTATGGTCATGTGGCCGGCATGACTAAACACCAAAGGCGCATGGAACGCTGTCACCTTCTCACCAAAGGTGGACCCTGTTTTTCTACTTGTATTTTCTACTTGCATTTTTTACGTGCTTTCGAACTACTAGGTTGGCAGAAGCTGGGACAAGTAGCGGGAGCTCACTCCGTTACGCGGAGCTAGAGATTCGAACCGCCGAACTGCCAACCTTTCTGATTGACAAGCTCAGCGTCTTAGGCACTGAGCCACCACATCCCAAAGGAAAGAGTATAACGCTTCAAATACAGCATTTTCTGAGGTCAGGAGGAACGCAGAAAGAGACTTTTTATGGCTGTCTTTCCGCAATCCAGATGTTTTGCACAGACCAGGAAAAGGAACTTTGGTCTGCATGCCCTCACATAAAACTTCCCTTCCTCCAACTTTCCCATGAAAAATAGGTGACGTCAGTGTAGCTGCACGCTCTAAATATATATGCCTTCTTATTTTGATTAAACCTTCTGCCCGCATCCCTTTTAACCTCTCAGTCCTTCCAAATCTTTTAGCTGGCAGATATTATTCCGAAGGAACTCCGCTACAGCAATCTCCCTCCCTCTCCTCCTCTTTCAAATGGTTTGCAGCAACTGCCCAGCTGCGGGGGAAGCATTCAAAGAAATTTTGTGGCTTCAGAACAAGCACTTTGAAGCCCGTGGCGAGGTGGACTGATTTGGCCAGTAATTGCCTGCCTCCAAGTCCCGTATCCGAGACCTGATTCCCTGTTAGATGCCAAGGCTGAGTGCTTTACTTTCTTGCCTTGATGAGCAATGGAACGGCACGGGATTCAGCTGAAACTGTGTCACCATCTATAAAAAGTTTGGTCCCAACGCCTGACTGGCAGAAAAGTAATGAGAATTTCTTTTTCCCCCCATCTCGAGAGCCAGCACGGGTTCCAAATGACATGGATGGGCCCAGTTTGACCATACGCTTTGCTAGATCCAAGGCAAGGTAGAAATTCATCAGGTGAAGGCCTGGGTAACTGAGAAGAGCAGAGATGTAAAGGTGTCTGGAGCAACAAGTAAAGGAAACTGAGGCTGAAGCCATAGAATCACAGGATCCTAAGGCTGGAAGGGACCTTGGAGGTCTTCTAGTCCAACCCCCCTACCCAAAGCAGGAGTTCTTAGGGGACTGTAGGCTAAAACATATGAAGAACAGTTGCAGGAACTGGGCATGGCTAGTCTAGAGAAGAGAAGGACCAGGGGAGACAGGAGAGCATCTTCCAATATTTGAGGGGCTGCCACAGAGAGGAGGGGAATCAAGCTATTTTCCAAAGCACCTGAAGTCCAATCAAGGAATAAGGGATGGCAACTAAACAAGGAGAGACATTTCAACCTAGAAACAAGGAGGAACTTTTGATAGTGAGAACAATCAACCCATGGAACAGAAGTTGCCTTCAGAAGTTGTGGGAGCTTCATCACTGGAGACTTTCAAGAAGAGACTGCCATTGGTCAGAAATGGTGTAGGGTCTCCTGCTTGAGTGGGTGGGGGGTTGGAGTAGATGACCTACAAGGTCCCTTCCAACTCTGTTAATCCGTTAAAATCTTGGACAATTGCTTAGCCAATCTTTTCTTGAAAGCCTCCAGTGTTGGTGCACCCACAACTCTCTTAAAGCAAATTAACCAATTAACCAATGGAATAACTTGCCTTCAGAAGTTATGGGTGCTCCACCACTGAAGGCTTTCAAAGAGAGACTGGACAACTACTTGTCTGGAATGATATAGGGTCTTCTGCTCGAGTGGGGTGGTGGTAGATTAGAAGACCTCCAAGGTCTCTTCCAACTCTATTATTCTATGTTTTAAATCAACCCCCCCTTCCTTGTGATGGCCCTTCAAGTATTGGAAGATGTTATCACGTCATCCTTAAGCTTCTCTTTCTTAGGCTACCTGCCAGAAATAAATAAATATCCTTCATATTCCCCATTAGTGGTTTATTATCTCTGAATATAGAGACTGTGCTTCAATATCATGGCTAATGATTGTTAACAAATCTAAAGGTAAATGTAAAAGTTCCCCTCACACATATGTGCTAGTCGTTCCCAACTCTAGGGGGCAGTGCTCATCTCTGTTTCAAAGCCGAAGAGCCAGCGCTGTCCGAAGACGTCTCCGTGGCCATGTGGCCGGCATGACTGAACGCCGAAGGCGCACAGAACACCGTTACCTTCCCACCAAAGGTGGTTCCTATTTTTCTACTTGCATTTTTTATGTGCTTTCGAACTGCTCGGTTGGCAGAAGTTGGGACAAGTAACGGGAGCTCACTCCGTTACGTGGTGCTAGGTATTCGAACCACCGAACCACTGACCTTTCTGATTGACAAGCTCAGCATCTTAGTCACTGAGCCGCTGCGTCCCCTGTTAGCAAATCTATTTTTCTCCAAAGCAACTTTTAAGTTATCCAAACATTGGACGTCACAACCCCATACTCAGTTGAGGTGGGGAAGAATAAATGCATGACGAAAGAGACAAAAAAACATGGGAAAGTCCATCCTAAATTCCCTCTTTTGTGTGTGTGTGTGTGTGTGTGTGTGTTTGTGTTTGTTTGTGTGTCCGTCCAAGGGAGGAAAATGAAAGTTGATCTTGCAAAGAAGAATATTTAGAATGCTTCTCTTTCCCCTTTCTCTTTTATTGCAAGAATGTGTATCTTTCTGGAACTTGTCTGCAATTCTATTTTTTTAAATTCGTTTTAAAACAACAACAACAACAACAACAACACCCTACATTGCTTATCCTATCTTGCAGTGCAGCTGATTTAAATCAGTACCTCCTGAGTTATCTGCATTACATTTTCAAGACCGAAAATGCCGGCAGCTTATGGAAATGTCACCACTGGGGAACGAGGGGGAATAAGGAGGACCGAGGCGGGTGGGCAGGTGGGCGTTTTTGAATTACACTTGAAAACAGGGGAGGGGGCATGGGAAAGGAGAAGATTACAGAAGCCTAAATGCCCCCCTCCCTCTCTGGGGGAACCCAACGCTGATTCTTTCTGCAGAACCCTTGTTGGGACAGGTGGCTGCACACGCAAGCTTATTCTTATACCCTTATTTTTAACACTGGTACACCATAGGTTGCATGTTGAGTCCCTTAGTCTACACTATGGGCATGGCTGTATTCCCACTCACGCTGGTAACAAACTAAATTTGCAGATGAGACAACAATGGTAGCAATAGCAATAGCAGTTAGACTTATATACCGCTTCATAGGGCTTTCAGCCCTCTCTAAGCGGTTTACAGAGTCAGCATATTGACCCCACAATCTGGGTCCTCATTTTACCCACCTCGGAAGGATGGAAGGCTGAGTCAACCTTGAGCCGGTGAGATTTGAACCGCCGAACTGCAGATAACAGTCAGCTGAAGTAACCTGCAGTGCTGCATTTAACCACTGTGCCACCTCGGCTAGGACTCGTCTCTGGGACTCGTCTCTGGGGTGGGGGGATGGGGAGATGAATTTGCCTATCGAGATGAGGTGGACCGGTTGCTTTCCTGCTGTGGAGACCATAACTTGGTCCTTAACACCAATAAGACCAAGGAGCTTATAGTGGACTGTAGAAGGAATAGATCAGACATCCAGGCCTTGATTATCAATGGAGGCCGAGTGGAGCAAGGGGCCAGTTTTAACTTTCTGGGTGTTATCATACAAGAGGAGCTGACCTGGGTCAGCTCACATTGCAGCCCTGGTCGAAAGGGCCCAGCAGAGGTGATACTGCCTGAGACTTCTCAGGAAACAACAACTGAATGGAAAATTGGACCTTCTACCGCTGCACCATAGAGGGTATTTCAACTTACTGCACCTGTGTCTGGTTTGCCAGTTGCCCAGTGGCAGATAGGGCAGCGCTTCAGAGGGTCAACGTCATTGCCCAGAGGATCATGGGCTGCCCTATCCTGTCTTTGGAAGAGCTTTATAGCTCCCGCTGCCTTAAGGAAGTTCAAAACATTCTTAAAGATCCATCTTATCCTGGGCTCCCTTTTTTTAAACTATTACCATCTGGCAGACGGTACAGGAGAATAAAAAAAAATGCTTTTATGTTGATGTTGTAGTTAGACCACCAAGGTAAGAAACACTCTTTCTCAACCTGCCTCTTCCACGTCCATCTTTGCCTTCAGGAAGGGCCCTCACATCTCGGCCTCTAGACCCAACGTAGCTTTTGCTGACTTACATGCCAAGCTTCCTGCTGCTGTTCCTGCCTCGATGTCATCTTCTTGCCTGGGGCCCAGACGCAGACCAATCGAAACCTTCGGTCTCCACCCCAACTGAGAGCCCAGGATCCCTGAAGTTTCTGAAGCTCTTTCAGAGGTTCATGGGAGGTTATCTGCAAAGGCCTTGTGCACCTGGCATCCCCCCTGCCTTCAAATCCACAAAGGGCTGATTCAGCTGAGAGATTCTGGATGGAGTACAAAGTCTTCAAAGGAATGTAACCATCTTGTTTTAGAGGCCCAGAACAGAGGTGGGTTCCTACCAGTTCGCACCAGTTCGGTAGAACCGGTTCGTCAAATCTACCGAACCGGTTAGAAGAGGTTCCACCAGTGGACCCGGAAAGCAGGCCACACTTACAGAAGAGATTCCAAAAGTTTTTGAAACCCACCACTGGCCCAGAACCAAACTACACCCATGTGACTTGATGTTACCTACTTTTTATTCACCTGGCCTTGTGGTGATTGCTTACCTGGATATGGGTTCTTGCCTACTTTCAAGCTAAAGGCCTAGAACAGGGATCGGCAACCTTAAACCCTCAAAGAGCCATTTGGACCCGTTTCCCACAGAAAAGAAAACACCGGGAGGGAGCCACAAAACCCTTCCTGTGCCTGACTATTTCCTGAGCGACCACAAAATTTGTATATGTAGTTGAATTAAACATTCTGTTTTCTTCTTAAGGTTTTCATTTCTTGGATTTAACCATGGTTGGCCTACTGGGGGTTGAAAAGCTCATAAATCTCATGCCAGTGGGTGTCACACATTGGCGGTTGTGACGCATATTTTGAGGAACAGGGAGCCGCAGCAGAAGGATGAAAGAGCCACATGCGGCTCCGGAGCCGCAGCTTGCTGACCCCTGGCCTAGAATGAAGACTGACATGGATGGACATCAAGACCAAACTTGTCCTTACCAACTTGTCAGGGTTGGGAGTAGACTCAGTAGCTGCCATGTCATAATAGGGAGGCTGGGACGATGTCTTCTGGACCTCTGCCTCTTCCTCCTTCATGTTATCCAGGTGCACAACCTGCAGTTGAGGCAGTAGGGAAGGTTCAGGAGGAGAACTCCTAGCCCAAGGGGAAAAACTGTTCTCACAGATGGATTTGATGGAGAGACCATCACACTATATTTCTCCGAGGGAATCAGGCCATTGCATTAAGTGATAGATGAGAATATTTGGAGCTTAGGTTGAACTGTGGAGTTCTTGGTGCTGAATGAGATTGGATCTTTTTGTGCAGACGTTTCATTACCAAACTAGGTAACATCATCAGTGCTGGAAGGGAGTGGGGTTTGCAGGGAGAGGAGGAGGAGGAGGAGGAGGAGGAGGAGGAGGAGGAGGAGGAGGAGGAGGAGGAGGAGGAGGAGGAGGAGGAGGAGGAGAGCGATGACTATGGGATCCCTGGTGCTTTCTGACCTTGTTTATTTCCTTGCAGATGTTTCATTACCAAACTAGATAACATCATCAGTGCTGGAAGGGAGTGGTGTTTGCAGGGAGAGGAGGAGGAGGAGGAGGAGGAGGAGGAGGAGGAGGAGGAGGAGGAGGAGGAGGAGGAGGAGGAGGAGGAGGAGGAGGAAAAGGGCAATGACTATAGAGTCCCTGGTGCTTTCTGAGCTTGGTTATTTCCTTGCAGACGTTTCATTACCAAACTAGGTAACATCATCAGTCATTCCCTTTAGGAATCTCAATAGAGATTCTGCTACCACCTTAGATACCACCTACTCTTAATAGGAAAGTCAGAGAGCTTTAGGGACCCCAGATGATCTGTGTGAGATAAGAAAGCTAAGTCTGGACTCATCTTTATGGAAGATATGAGAAAATTGTTCCAGGAATTAGGAGGTCCCAATTCAGTTCTTTCTAATTAAAAAGAGGAGAGCTACGGCTGACCAAAGAAGTGAGTATTGATTTAAAGAGACAAATAACCCAACTTGGTATCAGGAAAGCTTCCCATAAATCCGTTAAGTCACAGAAATAATGGTGAGGCTGAGGAGTAAATAAGGGGGGGGGGGGAATGGAAGCTGTTCATTTAAAATGTCCATCTTACTGCTGCCATCTTCTTGTGTATTGAGATGAAGTCACTATGAAATACTGAGAAAAGCATTCTTGTAATTCCTCGTTAGAATATTCATGACTGGGAAAGACATGGAACAAGGTCAGCCAATGAACAGGCAAAGCGACTAAGTCAGCCAATGGGAGCTTAAACAGATCTGAGTCTGTGCTGAGAATTGACACTGAAACTACTCTGTCCGCTCTGAACCCTGAAATGAAACTAACTGTTTCTCTCCTGCTTGTGTTCTGCTCGTAACCTCTACCACATTGAAAGAATCGACTATCAGTATTTATTCATCTGTCATTAGGGTATATAAAGAAGTTAATGAATCCAGCTGAATCAGTTATCTGTGTGCGCCGGCTGGATTTGATTTTTCCGCAACAAACTCTGACATTCCGTTATTCGGGATGGCCTCTGAAGCGAGATTGATATCCAGATGTTTGCACTTGTGTCAGAAGCACCGAGGGGCTTCCGGGTTGAAAAGATTAGCCGGTGACATCACCATTGCCCTAGGGATGCCCAGTTGGGGGATCCTTTCACATCCCCGGTAGGAGTTGAGGCAAGGACCAGAGCTCAACCCTTCCCCAGGCCAGCACTTGGGTCTCGAACGCAGGCTTGCTAACCTCCTTCCAGGAGTGGGCTTCTGGGGGTTTGCAGGGATTCAGGAGAACTTCTAACTAAGATTCTGTGCAGTTCAGAGAACCCCCCCAAATCCCACTTCTGGCTGGCCCCGCCCACCACACCCCTCCACTCCCAGGAGTCTCCACGCATCCCGTTTTGGGTGCAGGTAAGTGCAGGGCATGTGTGGAGTCTCGGGGAGGGCGAAAAACAGGCTTACCATTTCTGGCCTCCAGAGGGACCCACCCACCCTGCCCCTCCCTCCCAGCCCCTCCCAAGAGTCCCCATGTGGCCTATTTGGGATGCCAGGTAAGTACAGGTGCACACGGAGGCTCAGGAAGGGCTGAAAGGGCCTCCGTAGGCCGGGGGAGATAGCTTTCGCCCTCCCAGAAGCTCAGGGAAAGCATCCAGAGCCCAGGGAGAGCAAAAAAGCCCCCCTCTGCTGTGGTGCAGGAGGCCAACTAGGCCACGCCTACCATGGCCACACCCACCCAGCAACCGGGCAGGGAACCCCTTGCTAAAAATTGTTGACCCTGCCCACCCCTGCCTCCAACCGTAACCATGTGATCAACCCCATGGTTTATAGCCAGATATGGAGACTCGTTCTAGACATGGCTATTGGACTGAGTTCCAGAGGCAATGCTGGAAAGTAAACTTTTGGATACTCAACCCAAATATTCCCTCTATAGGGTGGGGATAGAATCAATGAATTGGTGGGAAGTCCTACAAACGGCCGAAGGTATACCTGGATATTCTCTGCAGTCAGTTGGCTTTTCACTTCTTGATTCTGGTTGAGGGGCAGAGACACAGGTTTCTGGGAAGAGGGGAGGTCTATCCTATAGGAAGGAAAATGGCCAGTTGGAGAGACAGTACTTTATTTTTACTTATTCACTTATTTATTAAATGTACAGGACATACCGTCCCTCTAGTTGGGGAGAGACTCTGGACAGCTTATAACAACATTAAAAACATTGTAAAAATGATAAGAACATGAAAACATGCAATATTAAGAATTATAACAATATTAAGCAAAAACTAGATAAGGGTTCAGTGCATATATGGGTTAGAGGTGAGATCTTCTCCTATTCTATTTCCTACTTCCTGTTCTGACCGAGGCTTCCCGAGAGCCTGAAGCAAACTCCTTGTTCTGACAAAAACCCCTTTTATTAATTGACTGTGAATTCTGCTCATTCACATCCAGCCAAGTCTTTCAAGGGAGGATTTACAGTCACAGACCTTATCTGGCTTGGAG
>NW_028261382.1:96510459-96610459 GCF_051295495.1 Thamnophis sirtalis | reverse complement strand
GGAGAAAGGATATACAACCCCCCCACCCCACCCCCTCTTCTGCTTGCTTAGACCTAGCCTCCTTCACAAGGTTGTCGTAAGGGATAAAAGCACAGGGACACCTTGTATTTTCCTTAAAGGTCAGTAGAGAGAAAAGCAGGGGTGGAAATTAGCACTAGCAGTTAGACTTATATACCGCTTCATAGGGCTTTCGGCCCTCTCTAAGCGGTTTACAGAGTCAGCATATCTCCCCCACAGTCTGGGTCCTCATTTCACCCACCACGGAAGGATGGAAGGCTGAGTCAACCCTGAGCCGGTGAGATTTGAACCGTTGAACTGCAGATAGCAGTCAGCTGAAGTGGCCTGCAGTACTGCACCACCTCGGCTCGTAAATTAGGGCACTGGAGACTCAAACATATGAAGAATGGTTGCATGAAGTGGGCCTGGCTAGTCTAGGGAAGAGAAGGACCAGGGGAGACACAATAGGAGACTTCCAATGTTTGGCGGGCTGCCATAGAGAGGAGGGGGTCAAGCTGTTTCCCAAAGCACCTGAAGGCCAGGCAAGGAACAATGGATGGAAACTACAATGTTCTACCTGTCAATGACTACTTCAGTTTCAACCACAACAACACACGAACACACGATAGATACAAACTTAAGGTAAACCGCTCCAAACTCGATTGCAGAAAATACGACTTCAGCAACAGAGGCGTCAACGCCTGGAATGCGTTACCTGACTCTGTGGTGTCTTCCCCAAACCCCAAAAACTTTAAGCTTAGACTGTCTACTGAGCCGAGGTGGCGCAGTGGGTAGAGTGCAGTACTGCAGGCCACTTCAGCTGACTGCTATCTGCAGTTCAGCGGTTCAAATCTCACCGGCTCAAGGTTGACTCAGCCTTCCATCCTTCCGAGGTGGGTGAAATGAGGACCCAGACTGTGGGGGCCATATGCTGACTCTGTAAACCGCTTAGAGAGGGCTGAAAGCCCTATGAAGCGGTATATAAGTCTAACTCCTATTGCTGTTGCTACCTGCTTTATGGCTTCTTTTTCACCAGGAGATGAGCTTTAGCCATTGTTTTCAATGGTTCACCTCTCCGTCACAGTAGTTTGGAGCAAAATTCTAATGCACCAGCGTCATCCATTTAATGACAGCAATTGTGCCGGCCTCCCACAAGCACATCACTTGACCTTCCCCTGAATAAGTTTCTTGAAAACACTCATTGCCTATGAAAATTCAGGTTGCTTGGCTAAGCACACTTACCCCGAGGGCGGTAAGCCCTGTTGAGCTAAGAGATCTTATGCCGGAGGAGGAAATAGGCTCTGAATTTTGCAACAATTAAAGGCATATATTGGAAACGGACATATTTCTCCCTTATTAGCTTTTTTCCCCCTATCTCCATCACTCTGGCTGTTTCGGCCCTCTGCTCTCAGCCATCACGTCCCTCGATACTCAAATGTGAAACTCCCAGAGGCCAGAAAAACCCTCAAAACCTTCCTGTCTTTTCATAATAGAAGATAAGTCATAATAGAATAACAGAGTTGGAAGGGACCTTGGAGGTCTTCTAGTCCAACCCCCTGCTCAGGCAGGAAACCCTACACCACTTCAGACAAATGGTTATCCAACATCTTCTTAAAGACTTCCAGTGTTGGGGCAGTCACAACTTCTGTTCCACTGATTAATTGTTCTCACTGTCAGGAAATTCCTCCTCAGTTCTAAGTTGCTTCTCTCCTTGATTAGTTTCCACCCATTGCTTCTTGTCCTACCCTCAAGGTGTGTTGGAGAATAGTTTGACTCCCTCTTCTTTGTGGCAACCCCTGAGATATTGGAAGACTGCTATCATGTCTCCCCTAGTCCTTCTTTTCATTAAAATAGTAGACATTCCCAGTTCCTGCAACTGTTCTTCATATGTTTTAGCCTCCAGTCCCCTAATCCTCTTTGTTGCCCTTCTCTGCACTCTTTCCAGAGTCTCAACATCTTTTTGACTCTGCAAACCACTATGTGGGCTGAGATTATTGTAGGAATCTTTGATGCAATCTGACCCTGGTTGCTTTCTTGCAGAAGTTTTATTACCCAAGCTACTAAAGTGCGCTGATGTTGTTACCTAGTTGGGTAATGAAACGTCTGCAAGCTCGGAGAACGCCAAGCACCCCCCCAAGCTACAAATATTTCTCTTTTATTAAGATCCGGACAGTGAATAAAAACGGTTTTCAGACTGTAAGCATGGATGATGGGAAACAGTTGGCATCCTTTGCATACTGACACCAGGGCATAAATATCATTTTATCATATTACAGACAATCACCTTTACCTTAAAAATACAGGGGTGGACTGGACATTAATGAGATCAGAATCAGGGCCATTTTAGTGGGGTTTATGCTTTTTTAAATCTCCCCCCCCCCAAGTAGCATGCTCACCTTTTCATACATTCATCAATAGTCATAAGATACAACACTTAGTAATAGCCATAGGTTACTAGGAAGCAATCAAATCATAGTAGGAAACAAATAAAACAATATCAATTGTAAAGATAAAAGCCACATGGCTGTAGTCGTAAGTGGGAAGAGAGAGGGACTAGGAAGGGTGAGAAGAACATAAGATCCGTAGTGAATCACAGAGAATGATTTTTAAAAAAACAGAAAAACGATCAGAGAGCATCTCACCAAGGCTCCATCAGCAACGCCACCTTGGCACAGCCATTTGACTGAAATGGTAGAGGGTTTCTGCCTGAGCAGAGGGTTGGACTAGAAGACCTCCAAGCTCCCTTATCCTGTTACGCAATCAGGGCTAGATTCTGAGGCCAGTGGAACACGACATACTTTGCGCTAGCTGGAAAGAGACTTGTAGCTGGCTGTGTACTGCATATACCCCCACAGCAGGGAGAGGGTGAAAAAGGCAGTGCCGTTGTGACTACTAATCCTAGACACCACAATCACCCTTTTTTTTTCCTCCCTCCCGTTGGGCACACCCCATGAAAAAGTCACCCACCGTTTCACCGCGTTTTTCCTTATTTGCAAACCGGTTGGAGAAGCGTAACCCTCTTTCCCTTCCCAGCCACAGGTTCTGCCTGCCAGCAGGCCTAGGCAGGAGAAAATAATCATCTGGGTGCCAAGGTGATAAATGTTCACGCAAATCTTTCCAAAAGAGAGGCAAATTTTTATGAAAATCGATTGCTTGCCTGCCTTTCTGTCCAGCGGGGTAAGGGAGAAGAGCGGAGTTATATAACGCAACTTTCCAGTGCCATCTAGCGTTCGAAGAGCAAGGTCTTAAATCGATGTTTTCGCTCAATGTGCCTGGCTGGCAGGCACTCTCCCGGACTGTATAAACTTGTCCAGTTGGCACCGCTTTCCCTGAAGATATGAAATATGCAAGAATATATCTGGAGAAAGATTTTTTTTTAATCCTATTGTTGGACAGCCTCACCCTGCCTCACCTTCATTCCATACAGCAAAATCTCTGCTGCCTTTCTCTCTCTCCCCCTTCTCTCCTTTCCTTCTGTCACCTTCTCTTTCTCTCCTTCTCTTCTTCTCTCTCTCTGTACTTCTCTCCCTCTCTCCTTCTTTCTTTCTCTCTCTCCTCTCTCTTTCCTTCTCTCTCTCTCTCTTTTCTCTTTCTCTCCTGTCTCCCTGCCTCCCTCCCTCTCTCTGTGCTACTCTCCCTCTCTCTTTCTCTGTTTCTCTCTCTTTGTCTCTCTCTTTTCTCTTTCTCTCCTCCTCTCTCCTTCTTTGTCTCTCTTTCTCTTTTTTCTCTATCTCTTCTGACTCTCCTTCTCTTCTTCTCTCTTTCTCTCTCCTCTCTCTCTCCTTCTCTGTCTTTCTCTCTTTTTCTTCTCTTCCTCTCATGTCTCTCTCCTTCTCTTCCTCTCTCTCTCTCTCTGTGCTCCTCTGCCTCTCTCTTTCTTTCTCTCTCCCCCCTCTCATCTGTCTCTCTTCTCTTTCTCTCCTGTTTCTCTCCTTCTCTTTCCCCTGTGCTTCTCTCCCTCTCTCTCTCCTCTTTCTGTCCTTCTCTCTTTCACTCTCTTTTCTCTTTCTCTCCTGTCTCTCTCCTTCTCGTCCTCTCTCTCTCTGTGTGTGTGTCTGTGCTTCTCTCTTCCATGGAACAGAAGTTGCCTTCAGACGTTTTGGGAGCTCCATCACTGGAACTTTTCAAGAAGAGACTGGACTGCCATCTGTCAGAAATGGTGTAGGGTCTCCTGTTTGGGCAGGAGGTTGGACTAGATGACCTACAAGGCCCCTTCCAATTCTGTTAATCTGTAATTTGTAAAACCACTTGTAACTGAATCTACCAAATACAAAAGGGGAAATGTAACAATACCTATGATTATACTGAATATGCAGATTGATGGATGTGACATGAGTGGGCTCAGACCCCACACAAACCCATCCTGTGCTTTCATTTATGTTGGGTTTAAGGTCGTGCAACCCCAAGCATCATGGCTTGTCCGTCGTGCTTTATAGCTCTGGGCAATGTGGGAATCAACCCATCGTTGTCTATTTAACAAAGCATTAATATGATTTAGAAGGAGAATAAAAAACAAAGGATGAGAGAAAACAAGAAATTCTGTCTCTATATTTGCAATAACTACCGGACTCTGCTGAGTCTGATAAGGAGCTGGAAAACACCCCTCCTCAAATCCCCACATCCCCATTGGCAATAACATGAATCAAATCCCCTCCCCCCTTGCAAATCTGGAACTGGAATATTCTTTAGGGATCTACAAATATTGGCTGGACACACCCTTTAATAGCCGATCGATTGGTTTGAACATCTGCCCGGTCCATTTTGGCTTCCCAGGGGCGCCGTTTTGCCTAGATCTATAATTACACTTCGCCTTGATTGAATGCTGATTGCAGAGATTGATTTTGGTATTTGATAGTTGGCGCGGAGTGACATTGGGCGATGAATGGCACTGGAGGGATGCGGGAGGCTCTGGCAGCTACCGAAGCATCTCCAGGGGGGAATTTAAGAAGCGAAGCTACAAAACAGAGGGAATAGAATCAAGATCACGTGAAGTGTCAGTGCTACTTTATAATGCCTTGGTAAGGCCACACCTGGAATCCTACATCCAGTTTTGGTCGCCACAATGTCAAAAAGATGTTGAGACTCTAGAAAGAGTGCAGAGAAGAGCAACCAAGAGGATTAGGGGACTGGAGGCTGAAACATATGAAGAATGATTGCAGGAATTGGGTATGTCTAGTTGAATGAAAACAAGGACTAGGGGAGACATGATAGCAGTCTTCCAATATCTCAGGGGCTGCCACAAAGAAGAGGCAGTCAAACTATCCTCCAAGGCACCTGAGAGTAGAACAAGAAGCAATGGGTGGAAACTCATCAAGGAGAGAAGCAACTTAGAACTGAGAATAAATTTCCTGACAGTGAGAACAATTAATCAGTTGAACATCTTACCTCCAGAAGTTGTGAATGCCCCAACACTGGAAGTCTTTAAGAAGATGCTGGATAACCATTTGTCTCAAGTGTTGTAGGGTTTCCTGCCTGAGCAGGGAGTTGGACTAGAAGACCTCCAGATCTGAAATGGTGTTGAGTCTCCTGCTTGAGCATGGGTTGAACTAGAAGACCTCCGAGGCTCCTTCCAACTCTGTCATTCTGTTATTCTGAACTTCTAGCCCAGGGGTTGACAATCTTAAACACCCAAAGAGCCACAAAGGTCCTAACCAGAAGCCCCATGTTCAATTCTGGAGCTGACCGGAAGTCCAGTTTCCCCACCATAGAGTCTCCTCCTAGCGCGGTGTCCTAACCGAAAGCCCTATTCATTGTGGAGCTGACCAGAAAACCCACCCCTTGTCATAGAGTCTCCCCCTGGTGTGCCCTGCTTCCCCTCCTCCCCCAAACCGGAAGCTCCGCTCAAAATTGTGGTGCCGACTGGTGACAGGGAGCCGCAGCAGAGGGAGGAAAGAGCCACATGCGGCTCCAGAGCCGTGCGTTGCTGGCCCCTGTTCTAGCCAAAGAGGAAGAAGAATTACATTGCCTGGGTTACTTTTAAGAAATTACTTGAACCTCCGGGAAGCAAAAGAGTAAATTCTCATGTCACCCCAGAAAAAATTATGCTGTTATTCTGAAAAGTTCTACGTGTAGTTTTCGGTGTACGGATTTGGCCACAAACTCGTCCTTTGCTGGCTGCATTTTCTTGGCGTTCTTCAGATGTTGGTCCCCATCCGAAGCCTCCAATTTCTACAATAACACGTCGCGAATGCTGACAGTTTTCATTTAACAGCAATAATCCTCAGTCTACTGGCCTGTGTCCTTGGTAAATATCTCCGTGGTGGTTGTTGAGGTTTTTTTCCCCCTTATTATGATGATTTCTTTGGCCGTTTTCGGTAATGCTTTATTAAAACATTAGTGTGATTTTTCTGGGGGTTCCCCCCCCCCTATTTTCTCCATTCAGCCAGGACTGACAAGTCTATTTCCTGTCAGTGCCAGTTTTCAATGTATTCCATCATGAGCTCACCCCTGTCCAGCTTTATTTATTTGCCGAATAAAAATGGACTTATTTTTTTTCTCTTTGTAATTTACATCTAGACAGAAACCGAGTCAAAAAGCGGGGAGGGGGGAAATCCGAATGTTGCCCACCCCAGGCTTAAAGGACCAGCTCGCCTTCCCCGAGCAAGTAAGAATAATAGCAAACTAACTTAATGCTCACTGGAAAGTTTAATTTTGTCGTTGAAAAATGAGGGTATGTGTTTCCATAGTGGGAAATCTGCCCAGCAGAACTGTAACGATGATACTTCTTTTGCGGGGGAGAACATCAGATCTGCCTCTACTGGTGAATAGACTGCTGCATCTTTGGCCTGCCACACTCTGTCTCATTTTACTATGCTGTTTCATTAGTGGGGTAATTGGGAGGGGGAATAGTAAGGAGTAGAATTGTAGAATGCGTTGTCAAAATAAAACATTCCTTTCTAGAAGCCCAAGGTCATCCTTTGTCTCTGCACCTGACTGGAACTAGATGGGTGGAAATGCCAGGGACGGATACTGCAAAATCTCAATTCCCTCCCCACTTCAGGGGGAAGGATACTGCAAAATCCCCATTCCCTCCCCACTCCAAGGGAAGGATACTGCAAAATCTCCATTCCCTCCCCACTCCTGGGGGAAGGATACTGCAAAATCTCCATTCCTTCTCCACTCCAAGGGAAGGATACTGCAAAATCTCCATTCCCTCCCCACTCCAGGGGGAAGGATCCTGCAAAATCCCCATTCTCTCCCCACTCCAAGGGAAGGATACTGCAAAATCTCCATTCCCTCCCCACTCCTGGGGGAAGGATACTGCAAAATCTCCATTCCTTCTCCACTCCAAGGGAAGGATACTGCAAAATCTCCATTCCCTCCCCACTCCAGGGGGAAGGATACTGCAAAATCTCCATTCCCTCCCCACTCCAGGGGGAAGGATACTGCAAAATCCCCATTCTCTCCCCACTCCAAGGGAAGGATGCTGCAAAATCTCCATTCCTTCTCCACTCCAAGGGAAGGATACTGCAAAATCTCCATTCCCTCCCCACTCCAGGGGGAAGGATACTGCAAACTCTCCATTCCCACTCCTTTCTGGGGTAGCCAGAGGTGGCATTTGCCTGCTCTCCAAACGACTCAAAATTTCCACTACCTGTTCTCTGAACGACTCAAAATTTCTGCTACTGGTTCCCCAGAACCTGTCAGAACCTGCTGGATTTCACCTCTGATATAAACTGCTATGGCTATAAGTTCAAAAATCTCTATGGAAATGATCATGCCAGAAATGTCACACTCTGTCCAATGTTTTTAATGTTCATCTAATAGAAAGCATTAAAAAAACACACACACACAAAATAGTAGCTTTTCTTGGGCCCGATGGAGATGAGAGGAAGCGAAGTGGCAACGGAAAGAAAGCAATCCAAATACTGAAGATAAGCTGCTTAGGGAAGTAGCAAACTTCTCCGTTGGCTGCTAAAATTGATGGTCACTCTAAAGGGAACAAACATTTTCCTCCGGCGTGCAATTCCGTGCTTGTCTAATCCGCCGATTGCAGGAATAGCAGAGTCTATTCTCGCCGTGGTAGATTTGTCAACTGCTAAACAAAGAGAGAAGTTTTTTTTTTTAAAAAAAAATCCTTTTTACCCTAAGGAATATATAATTCTTGGCTTCTCTGGCTCCCTGACAGATCCCCCCCCCCAAAAAAAAAGATTTCTCCAAATTGCAGTTATGAATATAACAGAATGAGGACATTGCAGAATGGAAAGGGAGACATCCCATTAATTGTTACCTAATTAAATTTGGAGAACACGCCACTGTAAATGGAAGGAAATGCAATGTGGCCTCACCCACTTTGAGGCATGTACATTCCAAGGCTGGGTTCAAAGACCAGGCGGAGGGCCTGGGTTCAAACACAACGGGGCATCTTTCACATGCTGATCTTCTCAAAAAGGATACGGTTCCTCGTTCTTCAACTGATTTCATTTGAGCTGTGCGTTTAATGACAACAGAAGAGTTGCACATGGGAATCAACGCTGGACCAAAAGAACAATGTTGTTAGTCACCATTGATGGGAGGAGTGTGCTTCCGGCTTCTAAAATCAGTCTTTCTCAACCTTGGCAACTTAAAGATGGGAAAAGGAGGAGGAGGAGGAGAAATGATGAAGAAGGGGAAGGAGGAGGAGGAGGAGGAGAAGAAGAAGAAGAAGAAGAAGAAGAAGGGGAGAAGGAGAAGAAGGAGATGGAGAAGAAGAAGAGGAGGAGAAGGAGGAGGAGGGGAGGAGGAGAAATGATAGAGAAGAAGAAGAGGAGGAGAAGAAATGATCGAGAAGAAAAAGAAGAAGAAGAGGAGGAAGAGGAGGGAGGAGAAATGATGGAGAAGAGGAGGAGGACTGTTGGGTCCTTGGTGCTTTCTGAGTCTGGTGATTTTCTTGCAGATGTTTTCATGACCCAACTAGGTAACATCATCAGTGTTAGAAGGAAGTGAGGTTTGGGGAAGGAAAATGAGGAGGAGGAGGAGGAGGAGGTGGTGGTGGAGGTGGAGGAGGAGGAGGAGGAGGAGGAGGAGGAGGAGGAGGAGGAAGATTTCTCCTTAGTGCAGTGTGGTGCAGAAATGGCATAAAAGAGGACAATCCCAATGAAAGCCAGCTCCGATCATTATGTCAAATCCACATTGATAGCTAATCAATGCTGAAGCTTCTGTATTCTTCTATATTGGCTTTCCCATGTGCCGCCCTCCCCCCCCCTTTCCTGTTTTCTGTTCTGTGCATACAAATGAGATAAATTGCCTGCCCACTTAATTGAGAATAATCCCAAGGGAATATAATGGAACATACTTCTAAGTGGGCGCACCAGGTGTAGAATCACAACATGTAAGGCATTTGCAAAGGAGTTTTTTGAAATACTTCCTTTAACGGAGATCCGGCTTTACAGTATATATCTTAAAAAGTGCCATTTTATAATTGCATCTCTCTTTCTCTCCCTTCTTACCATCTGCTCCTGGACCCTTACCCAGAGTTTCTTCTTCAACTTAGTGATTTCTAAATTGCTTTTACTTTTACTTACCATTTGTTTGAAATGGTATATAGGGTTTCCTGCCTGAGCCGGGGGTTGGACTAGAAGACCTCCAAGGTCCCCCCCCAACTCTGCGATTCTACTATTCTTCCTTCCTGCCTGCCTGCCTTCCTTCCTTCCCTCCTTCCTTCCTTCCTTCCTTCCCTCCTTCCTTCCTTCTTTCTTTACCACTGGAGGTTTCTAAGAAAAGATTGGACAGCCATTTGTCTGAAATTGTATGGGGTTTTATGCCTGAGCCGAGGGTTGGACTAGAAGACCTCCAAGGTCCCTTCCAACTCTGTGATTCTGCTACTTACCTTTGCAGGCTCAGAACAGGCACAAGAAGCGAACCAGTAGCGAAGTGAACCGGTAGCAGACTTCGGAGCATTTCACCCTTGGTAGTTATCAACCCCTAAGGACAAGGGAATGATATCAGAGGGGTCCGTGGGTGTGAGGAAGAACATGAACATTTCGTGCCAAATCAAAGCACACAACTGCTAATTGCCAATTTACCATACTTTTCGGACTATAAGACGCACCGGAGTATAAGGTGCACCAAGATTTTGAAGAGGCAAATTAAAATTTAAAACGTTTTTGCACTCAGCAGGCTTCCCAAACCCTCTGCACCCCTTGGCTTTTCTGTGAAAAACGGGGCATGCAGAGACTTTGAGAAGCCTGCAAAGTGCTCCCGAGGGCTGAGGGGGCAAAAATGAGCAAAAAAACTGCCCATTTTTTTGCAAAAACAGACGCATATTTTTTTTGCAAAGAACAGGGCATTCCTAAGCTTTGGGAGGCTTGTAGAGTGCTCCTGGGGGCTGGGAGGGGCAAAATTGAGCAAAAAACAGCCTGGTTTTCACTCGTTTTTGCCCTCCCCATCCCCAGGAGCATTTTGCAGGCCTCCCAAACCTCTGCACATGCATTTTTGCAAAGGGAGTGGGGTTTGGGGGAGGCCAAAAATACTGTATTCAGTGTATAAGATGCACCCAAATTTTCACCCTCTTTTTTTGGGGGGGAAAAAGGTGCGTCTTATACTCCGAAAAATACAGTAGTTAGTTGCCAAAAGTGGAGGCCTTCACAATAGGGTGAGAGATGTTCCATTGTGAGGTCCTGCCTCTTATAGGTGGAGTGTCCCTTCAGGAACTCTGCCAAATTGAATGTGGAGGTTTAAATCCAAGAACCAAATTGGTTGACTCAATCCAGATCCTTAAATCAATTTGGAGAAAGGCCATTCTTCTGCCAGGCAAATGGGTGAGACATCACCCAACCTGACCTGGAGGCATCTGATGCAAGGATTCGAATCAATTTCGTCTTAAAAAGGTCATTTATTCTGGGAAAGCAATAAAGATGAGGTCTTCGGGAATGAGAGGAAGATGGCAAAAAGCCGCTAATGCATTGGATGGCACTGACGTATTTCAATAAATGGGACGCGGTGGCTCAGTGGCTAAGATGCAGAACTTGTCAATCAAAAAGGTCGGCAGTTCGGGGGTTTGAATCCCTAGCACCGCGTAATGGAGTGAGCTCCCGTGACTTGTCCCAGCTTCCGCCAACCTAGCGGTTCGAAAGCACGTAAAAAATGCGAGTAGAAAAATAAGGGCCACCTTTGGTGGGAAGGGAACAGCGTTCAGTGCCCCTTCGATGGTTAATCATGCCGGCCACGTGATCACGGAGACATCTTCGGTCAGTGCTGGATCTTCAGCTTTGAAATGGAGATGAGCACTGCCCCCTAGAGTTGTATTGTATTGTATTTAATGGATTTATAGGCCGCCCAATCCCAGAGGACTCCAGGCGATTTATAGAAGTGAATTATCAAAAAATAAAAATAAAGAATTAAAAAAGACAAAGACAACAGTTTAAAAATCACCACGCACCCAATCTGACCGGGGCTGGACTTCAGTCATGAGGTCAACAGCCCCAGGCCTGCCGGAATAGCCAGGTTTTGACAGCTTTTCGGAAGGCCATGAGAGTGGGAAGGGTCCGGATCTCTGGGGGTACTTCGTTCCATAGGGTCGGAGCGGCTACAGAGAAGGCCCTCCTCCAAGGAGCCTCCAGCCGATATTGCCTGGCTGATGGCACCTGAAGGAGGCCTGCCCTGTGCGATCTTACCGGCTGTTGGGAGGTATGTGGCAGTAGGCGGTCTCGCAAGTATCCAGGTCCTAAGCCATGTAGGGCTTTAAAGGTAATAACCAGCACCCCGAATCGCATTCGGAGACCAATAGGAAGCCAGTGCAGCTCGCGGAGGATAGGTGTAACGTGGGTGTATCTTGGTACACCCAATATCACTCGCGCGGCTGCGTTCTGGACTAATTGTAGTCTCCGAACGCTTTTCAGGGGCAGCCCCATGTAGAGCGCATTACAGTAGTCTAGTCTTGAGGTGACGAGGGCGTGAGTGACCGTTTGAAGTGCCTCCCGATCCAAATAGGGCCACAACTGACGCACCAGGTGAACCTGGGCAAAGGCCCCCCTGGTCACAGCCGACAGATGATGTTGGGATGTTGGGAATGACGAGCACATATGTGCTCCAGAATCTGTCAGAACCTGAATTTCAGCAACCCAATGCCTCCATTCTTAGCTTGTTCTTCTTCCAAGCCTTCGTTATCGAAAAGCTGATTTTGCTTGTTCCCTGCTCCCTAACTTCACTATCGATGTCAGCAGTGTCAAGCTGAGGCTCTTGCTGGATCTTGAGACCCATCAAGAAAGAAGAGTCCGTTGAAAAGCCGAAGAGATGAAGGATTTACCGTCTGTGAACAAGTGCTTCAATTGACTTAGGCAGCATTAAACATTTTCGGATAATTAGGAACAGATGCCCATTTCAAAGGAGAATTCAGAGAAACGCTGGGGGAAAAAAGAGACTTCTGAAAAGCGATCCGGACTCCTTGATATGCCAACGGGGGATGATATTCAAAGGTGACTTTCAAAGGCCTTCGAGAAACTTCCAGTGCAGTGGGGTTTCCAACACCTGAGCCCATATCTATGCTCCTTTTCACCCCCCCTTTCCTCTCATTGGTGTTGTGGCTCAGCAGAAGTTTGCTGTGAGTTGAGTCGGGATGCAGGAATAATGAGAAGCTGTTGCTCGTTAGGGTCGTCTTCTGCAGATAAAAGATGGGTAGTGCCACGCCTTAGTTGCAGAAGTCAACGTTCGTGGTTCGTCGTTCATCGGTCGTGGTTTGTTGTTCGTGAGAGGCACTTGGATAAGTGATTTGCTTTCTGTAAACCTGATTCAAAGAGGCACTTGGATAAGTGATTTGCTTTCTGTAAACCTGGTTTGCTATAAGAGCTTTTTGTTTTTGCTTTTGCTGTGTAACTTTTTGCCAGAGACTTTATCTATGATTATTTTTGGGCTCGCAGCCAACTTGAGCCAGGACTGATAAAGATATTTCCTTTGAAGTTCTGTCTGACTGTCATTTGTGAACGAGCAAAGAGGGGGGCGGTCAGAACACATTGGTATTATCAATCTATATATACCAGAGGTAGTATTCAGCCAGGTTGGATCGGTTCGCCCAAACCAGAAGTGGAAATTGTGGGTGGAACAACCCTCCCTCCCTCCCTGGCTTCATGCTCTCCTGTTTAGGCATGTTTTTGAGGCTGAGCACCTGCGCGGAAGGCGTGCACGCAAGCAAAGGGCATGCACGGAAGACACACAGGCAACTGCGGTGAACCGGTGGTAACGAAATGTGCAACCTACCACTGGTGTATACGACTAAAATTCTCATGCTTGCAACCTTCCACTGGGCAAAATGGTGGAGCATGAGCCCTGGTGGCGCAGCAGTTAGAATGCTGTATGGCCAGGCAAACTCTGCCCACCGTCAGGAGTTCGATTCTGAGCAGCCCAAGGTTGACTCAGCCTTCCATCTTTCCGAGGTCAGGAAAATGAGGACCCAGATTGGGGTACCGAGGTGGCACAGTGGTTAGGGTGCAGTACTGCAGGCCACTTCAGCTGACTGTTATCTGCAGTTCAGCAGTTCTAATCTCACAGGCTCAAGGTTGACTCAGCCTTCCATCCTTCCGAGGTGGGTGAAATGAGGACCCAGACTGTGGGGGCGATATGCTGACTCTGTAAACCGCTTAGAGAGGGCTGAAAGCCCTATGAAGCGGTATATAAGTCTAACTGCTATTGCTATTGCTATTTTTGATTGGGGTCAGGGCAGTGGTGGAACCTCTTCTGTAGGTGTGGCCTGCTTTCCGGGTCCACTGGTGGGACCTCTTCTAACCGGTTCGGTAGATTTGACGAACCGGTTCTACCGAATAGGTGCGAACTGGTAGGAACCCACCTCTGGGTCAGGGTCAATATAACTGACCCCAAAGAGGGCTGTAATGAATTCAGAAGTGGTATATAAGTCTGAGTGCAATCATAGCACAATAATTTTCTGAATCAAACGACCTCCGATGGGCTAGCTTGCAGAATGCATCCAAAACAGGAGACCCCCCCTGGCCCGAACCGGTAGCATTTCACCCCTGCCCCCCCCAATCCCTTATCTTTCTTCTGAAAACTTCTGGATCCAGACAGATTGAGATTTATGAAGGCGAAGTGCTGGCAGCCGGCAAGCAGATGCGCTCCTCTCCTCTCTCGCTGGCTCACCGCAAAAGCAGCGCGGATCGAATTGAACTGCCAGTCAGGAAGGGGAACCCTGCTGCGGGGAGCGCTGTTTAATTACCAGCTTCCCCTGATGGCAAGGAGGAATAAACTGAACTTTTGGGGGAGCTGGTTCAGGAAAGAATACAGAAAAAGCGAGGAGCCTCGGATACAGGCAGAGTAGAGAGCTGAAGAGAAAGTGGGGCCAAGATCTTATTATTATTATTATTATTATTATTTTTGCTCCCAAGCCAGTTTGAATGAGGAACTCTGATCTCACTCTCTAATCCAAAGGATAATGAAATGCAACTAGTAGGAGAAAGGATGGGCTTCAACAATTTTAGCGAGGGGTTCCCTGCCCAGTTTTTGGGTGGGCGTGGCCTAGTCAGCCTCCTGCACTGGCCTTCCTTCTTCCCTCCCTCCCTCTTTTCCTTCCCTTTTCCCTCTCTCTCTCTCTTTTCCTTCCTTCCTTCCTCCTTCTCTCTTTTCCTTCCTTCCTCCCTCCCTCCCCATCCCTCCCCTCCCTCTCTCTTTTCTTTCCTTCCCTCCCTCCTTAATTCCTTCCTCCTTTCCTCTTTTTCTTCCTTTCTCCCTCTCTCCCTCCATCAGAGGTGGCGCAGTGGTTAAATGCAGCACTGCAGGCTACTTCAGCTGACTGCAGTTCTGCAGTTCAGCTGTTCAAATCCCACCGGCACTGGCCTTCCTTCTTCCCTCCCTCCCTCTTTTCCTTCCCTTTTCCCTCCCTCCATCATTACTACCCCTCCCTCTCTCTCTTTTCCTTCCTTCTTTCCTCCTTCCCTCTTTTCCTTCCTTTCTCCATCCCTCCCCTCCCTCTCTCTTTTCTTTCCTTCCCTCCCTCCTTGATTCCTTCCTTCCTCCTTTCCTCTTTTTCTTCCTTTCTCCCTCTCTCCCTCCATCAGAGGTGGCGCAGTGGTTAAACGCAGCACTGCAGGCTACTTCAGCTGACTGCAGTTCTGCAGTTCGGCTGTTCAAATCTCACCGGCTCAGGGTTGACTCAGCCTTCCATCCTTCCGAGGTGGGTAAAATGAGGACCCGGATTGTTGTTGGAGGCGATATGCTGACTCTGTAAACCGCTTAGAGAGGGCTGAAAGCCCTATGAAGCGGTATATAAGTCTAACTGCTATTGCTATTGCTATCATTACTCTCCCTCCCTCTCTTTCTTTTCTTTCTTTCCTTCCTTCCTTCCATCCTTCTTCCCTCCCTCCCTATTTCCTTCCTTTTTCCCTCCGTCATCACTCCACCTCCCTCTCTCTCTTTTCTTCCCTCCCTCCCTCCCTTCCATAAAATGTATTTAGAAGACACCCCCACCCACAATCCATATCCATATTCTAATGGATGCTTGCCTTGAACATGGAGTCCATTGTCCTACAAAGCCCACTTAATTGTTTTTAATTATAGTCATTCAGAGGCGTAAACAACGGTTGCGGCAGCCCGAGCTGTGCTCTCCTCTTAGAGAAATAACGCTACAGGGTATGAACTGTAATAGAGAGACCTTGATTTGGCTCCTTTCCAAAGAGTTTCCCACTCCAAATTTAAGCCCCATTACTCCTGGACGTGCCCAAATTTCTCCCACCAAGAAAAGAGGCAGGAACAGCATCGAGGATGGCTGAATGAGCCTGAGATAGCCTCAACCGTTTTCCTCCTTGTGACCTCCCTTTCGAGCCGGAACTCTCATTTCTATATTTATAAAAGCTTCCTCTTTCTCTCTCTCTCTCTTTCTTTCTTTCTTTCTTTCTTTCTTTCTTTCTTTCTTTCTTTCTTTCTTTCTTCCACGGCAAATATCTTCACAATTTGATGGAGGTGAAAGGGTGGGGAAGTTTTTTTTTTCTTGCATCAAATCCAGGCTTCTTTTTCTGGAAATTAGTATGTGTACTCAAGTGTCTCTGTGTTTGCGTGTATGTGTGTGATTGTGTTTGTGTGTGTGTGTGTGTGTGTGTAAGACAGAGAGAGTCAAGCCTCCCTCCATCCCATTTTCTGCAGCCGGGGACCAATGGAGCATCCATACCTTCTGCCAGAGGCTAAACAACAGGGAGTGAGCTTGTGATAAATGGCGAAAGACCGATGGAGAACTCTTGCCACTGTGATTGATGTCGCTCGGAAGTGTGACTCATTAGCCAAGCGAGCCCTGATGCCTCCTTCTGGATGAGCCCAGAAGAAGCAAAGGTTTATCAAGTAGGAAAAAGGGGCCACAGGGAAAGGGAAGGCTGGAAGGGAGGAGCAGAACGCATTGAGTATCAATAGAAGAGAACATTTGCCACTCAGGGTTGAACTGGAGGGTTCTTGGTGGTCTCTGACTATGGTTGGAACAAGCACCAAGGACCAAACCGAGAGCCGAGGTGGCGCAGTGGGTAGAGTGCAGTACTGCAGGCCACTTCAGCTGACTGCTAGTTCAGCAGTTCGGCTGTTCAAATCTCACCAGCTCAGGGTTGTCTCAGCCTTCCATCCTTCCGAGGTGGGTCAAATGAGGACCCGTATTGTTGTTGGGGGCGATATGCTGACTCTGTAAACCGCTTAGAGAGGGCTGGAAGCCCTATGAAGCGGTATATAAGTCTAACTGCTATTGCTAGGTTGGGGAGGAGCATGGGCCAGCCCTGGAGTCTGGGGAAGGCTCTGATGAGGGCTCTGTGTCGGAAGCAGAGAGGGGGCCAGAGCCATGTGAAAGTGCTGCGTTTGGAAAATATAAGGTCTGTGGTCATAAATTCACCTTTGATAGACCTTTAGGAGAGCCGAGGTGGCGCAGTGGTTAAATGCAGCACTGCAGGCTACTTCAGCTGACTGCAGTTCGGCTGTTCAAATCTCACTGACTCAGGGTTGACTCAGCCTTCCATCCTTCCGAGGTGAGTGAAATGAGGACCCAGACTGTGGGGGCGATATGCTGACTCTGTAAACCGCTTAGAGAGGGCTGAAAGCCCTATGAAGCGGTATATAAGTCTAACTGCTATTGCTATTGCTGTTTGCCAGGCCTTTGCTGAACGTGAATGAGAGGAATTCACATTCCTTTAATAAAAAGGGTTTTGTCGGGACCAAGACTCTGAACAGTAAAGCACTGTGAAGCGGTATATAAGTCTTAAATGCTAGCGCTATCACCAGTTTCTTTTTGGGGGCAGGAAGAAGCAAGGGTGAAGGCCATGACGTTTTGTTGTTCGGGGGCTTCCTAGGAATCTTCTCATCCAACCTCATCCCATCTTAGGTAGGTCTTCATTCTGGATGCTTTTGTTCTGCCAGATTCAGAGCTTGGTCCCCATCCTCATGGCTTCTTCCCTAACTTCATCGCTCATGTGCAAATTCCCCAGAAGAGGAGTTGAGCCAACCTTAAGTTGCACATACTTGGATCTTGAATCCAGAAAGCAGCAGGAGATGCCTCCAAGTGGGTGTCAGATACTGTTAGGATGACATACGATATTTATAAAAGTGTTGGAGAAGGTGTCTGCTTGCATTAAGCTGATCTTTACTCTGGTGCTGGAGATTCAAAAATCTATACAACAGCAATATAATAAAGGTAGATCTGGAAATATATACTGTATATACATTATATATAATATAAAATACATACACAAACACAAGTATAATCTTTCCCAGATCTACTCTTATTACATTGCTGTTGTATAGCCTTTTGAACCACCAGAAGATTCAAAATGCTATGGATAGAATAACATAAACATAAATATTCTAAAGGATATTCTTTAGAATAACAGAGTTGGAAGGGACCTTGGAGGTCCTCTAGTCCAACTCCCTGCTCAGGCAGGAAACCCTACATCACTTCAGACAAATGGTTATCCAGCATCTTCTTAAAAACTTCCAGTGTTGGGGCATTCACAACTTCCGGAGGCAACGTCTGTTCCACTGATTAATTGTTCTCACTGTCAGGAAATTTCTCCTTAGTTCTATGTTGCTTCTCTCCTTGATTAGTTTCCACCCATTGCTTCTTGTCCTACCTTCAGGTGATTTGGAGAAGAGTTTGACTCCCTCTTCTTTGGGGCAACCCCTGAGATATTGGAAGACTGCGATCATGTCTCCCCTGGTCCTTCTTTTCATCAGACTAGACATTCCAAATTCCTGCAATTGTTCTTCATATGTTTGAGCCTCCAGTCCCCTAATCATCTTTGTTGCTCTTCTCTGCACTCTTTCTAGTGTCTCAACATCTTTTTTACATCGTGGCAACCAAAACTGGATGCCGTATTCCAAGTGTGGCCTTACCAAGGCCTTATGAAGTGGGATTAACACTTCAGGTGATCCTGATTCTATCCCTCTGTTTACGCAGCCTAGAACTGTGTTGGCTTTTTTGGCAGCTGCTGCACACGGCTGGCTCCTATTTAAATGGTTGTCCACTAGGACTCCAAGGATCCCTCTCACAGTTACTACTGTTGAGAAAAGTACCACCTATACTGTCCCTGTGCATTTGGAGAAGAGCCTCATGCTGGGAAAGATGGAGGGCAAAAAAAGAAGGGGGCGGCAGAGAATGAGGTGGCTGGATGGAGTCACCGAAGCAGTCGGCATGAGCTTAAATGGACTCCAGAGGATGGCAGAGGACAGGAAGATCTGGAAGAATGTTGTCCATGGGGTCGCGATAAGTCAAACACAACTTCGCAACTAACAACAACAAACTTCCTGGAGTCACGATGGAGCAAGGACCACCTTAGAACTGAAGTAAGAATAAAGAATAAATAGATTAGCAGAGAATGAATGATGCAGGCCTTTGTGGTGTACCACATACTCTGATCCTCCTGATTTCGAGGAAGGCAAGATGGAGAGTAGTAGTTCAGGCGGGGACGAAGCAGAGAAACTCTTCAGGGGCCCATCCTTCTGCTGTCCTTTAGAACGGAACATGTCCATTTACTCTTTCCTGGAGAATTAGAGCAGAATTAGCAGAGCCGGTTAAGGGGAAAACCAGAGGCCTGCTGAGACAACAGGAAGCCTCCAACAAGAAGAGATCTTTACTCATTTATCAGGAAGGCAATCCAACTCTTAAGTCCCAGCTAGCAGCAATTACTACCGCCAAAGCGGTAGCTAGAACAGAGAGTCACACGTAATGGTCTATATTCCCCGTAAGATCAATGTTTTTTGGGGGGGGAGGTTTTATGAGCCCTTCATTAATTGCATTCTCGCTGCGTATCGCAGTACACAGCCGAACTACCGATTGCACCAGCCTATGCATGAGTGTTCAATCACCTTTATGCTTTAAAGAGCCGTTATCTCACTCTTCAGTTGTGAAGGCTCCCTGAGTGGCTTACAAAACCCTACCTTTGCTTTAATCTTCACAACGGAACATGAAAAGAAAAGGATTGGGGAGGTAAAAGAAGGGGGTGGGGCGGGGAAGCCACCCAGACATCAATTCTTAGCCCAAGAGTCCTTTAGCAAGGGTGATTTCTGGGAAGGAGGAAAGATATCCTCTGAGGGTCTCCTGGATTCTATTTTTTATTTATTTAAAGCATGTATGCAGCCAGGCATCTTCTGATCAATTCTGCTTAGAAGGCCCGGTGTGTCTTCTTTTTGCCAGGATGTTTTTCTCCTAGGATGGGGTTGGCAACCTGCGGCTCTGGAGCTGCATGTGGCTCTTTCATCCTTCTGTTGCGGCTCCGCGTCGCTCAAAATACCATATCTTTTGGAGTATAAGACGCACCGGAGTATAAGATGCAGCAAGGTTTTGAAGAGGAAAATTTAAAAAAAGTTTTTGCACTCTGCAAACCTCCCAAAAATGGCCCACTTTTTGTGAAAACAGGCCCAAAAAAAGGGCATGAATAGCCCTTAGGTTGCTTGTAGACTGCTCCTGGGGGTGGGGGGCAAAAACGAGCAAAAAAGGGCCCTTTTTGTCAAAAAAGGGCATGGATAGCCTTTAGGAAGCTTACAGAGTGCTGCTGGGGTCTGGGGAGGCAAAAAGCGGGCTGTTTTTTGTTCATTTCTGCCCTTTCCAGTCCCCAGGAGCTCTCTGGATGTCTCCTAAAGGCTATGCACGGCCATTTTGGTAGAAGTTTCGGGAGGCAAAAAATGCTGTATTCCGGGTATAAGATGCACCCAGATTTTCAGCCTCTCTTTTGAGGGAAAAAGGTCCATCTAATACTCCCCAAAATATGGTATGTTTCTCAACCGCCAATGTGCAACACACGCCAGGACACGATTTATTGAGCTTTTCAACCCCCGGTAGGTTTTGTGGCTCCCGAACTTTTTTTTTTAATGTGGGAAATGGATCTTTTAAAAAATATGGGAAATGGATCCAAATGGCTCTTTGAGTGCTTAAGGTTGCCGATTCCTGTCCTAGGAGATGAGGGGACCAGAGATTCCCAAACCGATGGAGAAGGTGTGCTCTCCTCCTGCTCTACAATACTCCTTACTGTAGGCTAATGTTAAGCGCAAACAACCAGAGCCGCTCATGTAGAGTTGAAACTAGGTTTCAACTTTATTTTTGTGTGCCTCTAATACAGGAATCTCCCCAGGCTGGCAGCTTTCCCCTGGGAATCAATCAAAGGCATTCGGAGGACAGTCAGATCTTGCTCTCTTGTGCTTTATGTAATGAGTCCAGACTAATTCTTCGCTTGATCCTTCATCTCAACTGGGACGATTGCTCTCCGACATCTGTTATCCTCAGTGGAGTTCACTCTCTAATAAGGATGCTTAGCCTTGCAAACTTATAATTGGCTTCATTTCCATCAAGGCAGAGAACGCGGGTGAAGTGCAATCGTTCAACGGTTGATCTCCAGAGTCAACGAGAGGTCGATTCAGACATGCACACGCTTCAGTCCCACATATACATGGGTGTGGTCCCTTGCCCCTCTTCATTATCTTCTGGTTTCATTGTCTTCTGCCCTGCTAGTGCTACGCAAGTCTTGCTTTTTCCTTCCATTGCTACTTTCCATGCAGGGTTATGCGCAGCGCATCAACGTGCCGGTGCAGTTTATTTGATAGAGGAATTTGTTTCACCCTTCACAGTTAGATTTGTTTTTGGATTCAGATGTGCAGGACAAATGAAAAATGCAGGGGAAGTGACACGCAATTAACAGGCAGACATGTTAATCATGGGCTCCATCGGTTGTCACTGAGGGCAGACGCACCTGTGCTTCATGCTGTGCTCCTGTCTCTCACACACTTCACCCAGGCAGATCAGTTGGAAGCTCAGAACAAATGTGGCAGGATGCTTGTTGAGACCCTGTGCTTAATTGCTTCACATTTGATGGAAGATATTTAGACATTATTGAGGATGTAAGCGCATCCCTAAGAATTTGTGATACCTGTTAAGATAGTCTTGCTTGCAGTTGCGAGGTGGGCCTCCTTCTCCTTTCTCCTTCTCCTTCTCCCCTCTTCTCCTCCTCTCCATCACCATCACCATCTCCCTTCCTTCTTCTTCTTCTCTTTCCCCTTCCTCTTCTCCTCCTCCTCCTCCTCTCCATCACCATCTCCCTTCCTTCTCCTTCTCCCTTCTCTCGTCCTCTCCATCACCATCACCATCTCCCTTCCTTCTCCTTCTCCTCCCTTCTCTCGTCCTCTCCATTACCATCACCATCTCCCTTCCTTCTCCTTCCTTCTTCTCCTCCACTCCATCACCTTCCTTCTCCTTCTCCTCCCTTCTCCACCTCCTCTCCATCACCATCTCCCTTCCTTTCCTTCTTCTCCTCCCTCCTCCTCCTCCTCCTCCTCCTTTCTCCTCCTCCTCCTCCTCTCCACCACCATCTCCCTTCCTTTCCTTCTTCTCCTCCCTCCTCCTCCTCCTCCTCCTCCTCCTTTCTCCTCCTCCTCCTCCTCTCCACCACCATCTCCCTTCCTTTCCTTCTTCTCCTCCCTCCTCCTCCTCCTCCTCCTCCTCCTCCTCCTCCTCCTCCTCCTCCTCCTCCTCCTCCTTTCTCCTCCTCCTCCTCCTCCTCCTCTCCATCACCATCTCCCTTCCTTCTCCTTCTTCACCTTGCTAACTAATGTAGAGGGAGAGAAATCGGCACATGGAAAATGTAGCACTTCATTCCTCTAAAATTTGGCAAGATGTACCCCGAAGAGAGAACCGTGACAGTGGCAAAAACAGAGATTTTCTTTTCTTTCTTTCTTTTTTTTTTGGATTTGAAGAATTAATCTGAATTCTTCCTTTTTCATGTTTGGCAGGCCTCAGAAGATTGTTTTTATAAGCCTTACAGCATGTTCCTCTTCGATATAGTTATCTCCACTTCTGAATTTTCCGTTTGCCACATAATTGAAGAACCGTGGTTATTGTTATTTGTAAACACAGGCATGATAATATTGTTTCCTTTTCTGATTCCGCCTGCCTGCCTGCCTGCTTGCCTTGAACAGTTTTTCTTTTTTCTTTTTCTGGCCCAAATGGGAGAAAGAAGAGTTAAGAGGAAGAGAAAACAATTTAAGCTGCATCTGAGAACAGGGAACCTTTCTTTCTGAGTTAAGCTTTCCAAATGTCACTTCGTTTTTGGAACGCTGTGATAGATTATCACTGTTTTCAGCTGCTCAAATGTTCATTCCATTCCTACTTTCATCTCTGTCCTTTTTGCTGGCAAAACTCAAACCAGAGTTTCTACCAATGTTTCCTCCAGGCAAATTCCAATCATTTAAAAGAGAATAGAATAACAAAGTTGGAAGGGACCTTGGAGGCCTTCTAGTCCAACCCCAAGCTCAGGCAGGGGAGCCTTCACAATTTCAGGGAAATGGTTATCCAACATCTTCTTAAAAACTTCCAGTGTTGGAGCATTCACAACTTCTGGAGGCCAGTTGTTCCATTGATTAATTGTTCTCACTTCAGGAAATTCCTCTTCAGTTCTAGGTTGCTTCTCTCCTTGATTAGTTTCCACCCATTGCTTCTTGTCCTGCCCTCGGGTGCTTTGGAGAACAGCTTGACTCCCTCTTCTTTGGGGAAGCCCCTGAGATATTGGAAGATACTATCATGTCTCCCCTAGTCCTTCTTTTCATTAAACTAGACATCCCCAGTTCCTGCAACCGTTCTTCATATGTTTCAGCCTCCAGTCCTCTAATCATCTTTGTTGCTCTTCTCTGCACTCTTTCTAGAGTCTCCACATCTTTTCTACATTGTGGCCACCAAAACTGGATGCCGTATTCCAAGTGTGGCCTTACCAAAGCACTATAAAGTGGTATCAACACTTCACGTGATCTTGATTCTCTCCCTCTGTTGATGCAGCCTAGAACTGTGTTGGCTTTTTTGGCAGCTGCTGCACACGGCTGGCTCCTATTTAAATGGTTGTCCACTAGGACTCCAAGATCCCTCTCACAGTTACTACTATTGAGCAAGATACCACCTATACTGTACCTGTGCATTTCGCTTTTCTTGGCTAAATGTAGAACGTTACTCTTTTCACCATTTCTTTCCAGCTTATGAAGACGCTTGGGAACAAATATCAATACTTGCTTGCTAAGTTCACGCATGTATCTACACTCTGCACCCCTGTCTAAATTTAACACAGTCCTTTGCCTTGACATGATCCCATGGAGCCTGCATGTTCCTTGTTGCCACTGAAAAGAGGAACGCAGAAATAAGGTGCTGGATCAAACTTGGTTGAAGAAAAATGGCTAAAGAAAAACATGACATACAAAGCTGAACTTAAAACTATGAAGTACCCAACAGCCTCTTGGGGCAGGTGAATAAATCTATCCACTTCTCTCTCCCCCAGTTCAATTTCAAACCTCAAATACTTTATGGGGGGGGGGGGTGAATATCAAAACATGGAACAATATTTGTCTCATTCCTGTTTTTACGAAGGTTATAGCAAAATTCTGTCACAAACACTCCTTAGCGGGCGATGTGAGCCTTTGGATTCTACTGGTTTACTCAGAGATGTAAATGCTAGCATTAGATGAAATCTGCTAGTGATGATAAATATACATCTGCATTCCAAAAGCAACAACTACTAGAAAGAAGATGCTCTATTGAAGGTTAACTATAAACAGGGTAGTTATATTTCTTTTAAAATAAACAGCTTACATTGTAGGAATTTGCATTTTGAAAACGAGTGTCAGGAAAATTTATGTGTCGAAGTATGAAAGCAATATGATTTGCGTGGAGAAATGGTTCCTGGGCAATGTACATTAATAGTTATGCAAATGAGGAGAAGATTTTACAATGCCATCGTATATTAAGCAACAACGTGTAAGCAAACCGTTCCTGAATTTTCCTTTAAAAAAAAAAAGTCCATATAAAGAACTACTGGATTCTCATGATGTTCTACTGACACCAACAGTGAAGCAAAGAGGATTTTCTGGATTGGCACTTGGGTTGCCTGAGTCTTTATCAAGAGCTTTTACTAAGCTAGCATCAGACCAGGATGGACAGATCCTTCTCCTTCTCCATCTCCTTCTCCATCTCCTGCATCTCCTTCTCCTCTCAAACACCATCTCCTCCTCTTCCTCCTCCTCCTCCTCCTCCTCCTCCTCTTCCCTCCTCCTCCTCTCCATCACCATCTCTCTTCCTCCTTCTTTTCTTCTCCTCCTCCGCTCCATCACAATCACTATCTCCCTTCCTTCTCATTCTCCCTTCCTTCTCCTCCTCCTTCTCCTCCTGCCTTCCTTCTCCTTTTCTCGTTCTCCCTTCCTCCTCCTCCTCTCCATCCCCATCATCTTTCTTCCTCCTCCTCCTCCTCCTCCTCTTCCCTCCTCTTCCTCTCCATCACCATCTCTCTTCCTCCTCCTTTTCTTCTCCTCCTCCTCCTCTCCATCACAATCATATTTCCCTTCCTTCTCATTCTCCATTCCTTCTCTTCCTCCTCCTCCCCCCTTCCTCCTCCTTGTACTTTTCCCTTCCTCCTCCTTTTCTCCTTCTCCCTTCCTCCTCCTCCTCTCCATCCCCATCATCTTTCTTCCTCCTCCTCCTCCTCTGTCTCTGTCTCCTTTTCCTCTCAAACACCATCTCCCCTCTTCCTCTGCCTCTCCATCACCATCACCATCTCCCTTCCTCCTCCTTTTCTTCTCTCCATCAAAATCACCATCTCCATTCCTTCTCATTCTCCCTTCCTTCTCCCCCTCCCTCCTCCTCCTCCTCCCTTCCTCCTCCTTTTCTCCCTTCCTCCTCCTCGTCTCCATCACCACCATCTTTCTTCCTCCTCATCCTCATCCTCACCATCACCATCACCATCTCCCTTTCTTCTTCTCCTTCCCCCTCCCTTCTCCTCCTCCTTCCCATCACCATCTCCCTTCCTTCTTCTTCTCCTTTCCCAACCTGCATAATCTGAATCCTTCTGCTTTAGATGCTTCCCCCACCACCACCACCCTCTTTGCCTAATCTTAGATGCCTAGGCAAGGAAACTGAGGGAACAAAAGAGAGATGCACACTCACACATGCGCGCACACAAAGCTAGACAATTAGAGCCGATTCTACTCTGAGCTGGTCTCCGCTGCACCACGTGACCTGCCGAGAGATGTCACATTGAGTTAACTTCCATCCAGACGAGGGAGGAGGTGACTGGCCCTGGCGTGCTGCCAGTGGAAGAAAAGGGAAAGGGAGGAAGAGTGATCCGAAAGCAAGTGTAACTAATTCTCTAACCCAGGGAACACTCGGGGGGCTGCCCATCAGATTGTCTAGGACAATTGTGGTTTGTCCACAGGCTTGTTTACATGCTGTTAATGGGTTGTTGAGTATAAAAGGACTGTGCCATTGCTGAGAAGGGACAGGGGAGTCTGGATTTGAGCATCTGAGGGCAGCTCCTAGGAGGATCTCCTGCTCACCTACTACATTGAGGACATGCAGAGTTGGGTAAGACAAGAGGCAGGAGGAGGGGACAGGAAGTCTGGCTAGGTTTGGCTTGGTGGAATTGCATCCATGTAGAGGGAGCTAGAGACGGTGGCTCAGCGGCTAAGACGCCGAGCTTGTCGATCAGAAAGATTGGCATTTCGGCGTTTCGAATCCCTAGCGCCGCTTAACGGAGTGAGCTCCCGTGACTTGTCCCAGCTTCTGCCAACATAGCAGTTCGAAAGCACATAAAAATGCAAGTAGAAAAATAGGAACCACCTTTGGTGGGAAGGGAACAGCGTCCCATGTTGAGTCATGCCGGCCACATGATCACGGAGACGTCTTCGGACAGCGTTGGCTCTTCAGCTTAGAAACAGAGATGAGCATCACCCCCTAGAGTTGGGAACGCGTAGCATGTATGTGCGAAGGGAACCTTTACCTGTTTAGAGGATTTTTTTGCTACTTCCACGATTATGATGTGCTTTTTTTCTGAATGGATGAGAGAGAGAGAGGGAGGGAGGGAGAGAAAGAGACTGAGAGACACAGAGGCACAGAGAGAGAGGGGGAGAGGGAGGGAGAGGGAGGGAGAAAGAGAGAGGGGGGAGGGATGGAGAAAGAGAGATAATTGTTTTGTTTTCATCAGCAACATTTTAAAAGATCCTCCAGGGTTTGGCATTTATCCTTGTAGAACGGCGCACCGTCTGCCTTTCTTTGTAGGCAGAATTTTCTGAACATTTGGATACTTAAAGCTCCATCTCAGCCAAAAATAAGGAGATTCTGGGCATGAAGATAAGTGTAGAAAAACTCTAGGAGAACTTGACAGCAGTAACACCACCCAAAAAAAAAAGAGAGAGAGATGATTTCCGTACGATTCAAGAGATGGAAAAGACTCCGCTGAAAAAGACACTGCGTTCTGCAAATGGCATCCGTGATGCATTAAGGAAATATTTGCACACTCCCATAATGCACCGCAGAGGGTCTAGGAAACCCAGTTGCTCGACCAAGGTCTCTGCAGGATCATGGCCAGGAGGTGAGTTCTTAAGACTGATAGTGAGGCAGAAAGGAAGGACAGGTGAGGGAGAAAAGGTTGACCCATAGGCAACTGCATCTGAAGTCCGGTGAATGAGCTGGAGGTGTCTTGCATTCAGAAGAAGCTGATTTGGGATGAGCCGCCATTTTTTTCCCCAGAGTTCCTTGAGTTTATACCAGGGTTTTTTTCAAATTCTTCTCCAGACTTTTTAGCTTTAGAATCTATTCTGCCATGGATTTTCAGGACCTAGTGCTGATTATTCAGGAGGCTCCTTGGGGGACTGAAGCTGATTCTGCATCCCAATGAAAAGGGAAGGTAAAATATGAAGTAGCTCTCCCTCTCTCTCTCTCTGTTTTTTTCTCTTTCTCTTTTTTCTTTCTTTCTCTCTCTCTCTCTTCTCTCTCCTTATCTTTTTCTCTCCCTCTTTTCTCTCTCTCTCTCATATCTTTCTCTATCTGTTTTCTCTTTTTTTCTTTCTTTCTCTCTGTTTTCTTTCTCTCTTTTCTCTTTCTTTCTCTTTCTCTCTTTTCTCTCTCTTTCTCTCCCTCTTCTCTCTCTTTCTCTCTTTCTTCTCTCTCATATCTTTCTCTGTCTCTCTGTTTTATCTTTCTTTCTTCCTCTCTCTTCCTCTCTCTCTTTTCTCTTTCTTCACTCTCTCCCTTCTCCCTTTCCATCTCCTTTTCTCTCTTTCCATTTCTCTCTCTCTCTCTCTCTCTCTCTCTCTCTCTCTCTCTCTCTCTCTCTCTCTCTCTCTCTCTCTCGCACACACACACACACACATGGAGAGAGAAAGAAATGTTGGCTCTCTGCAGTCTTATTTTTTCAGAAACAGAAGTTCTGCTCTGAAGGCTGCACTCGTTATGTCCCCCCTTTTTAGAACCGTTCACATTTTGCATTCCATGTGCATCCTTGCCAGCCATGTTGCATAATGCACATGTAAATCTATGCCTCACCACCATCCCTTGAGGGACCAGGCATTCTCCACATGTGTCTGAAGATCTTCCCTATAAAACAAGTCAATTCAGGGTCTGAAATTAATTAACCGCTTCACTCCGCTGCATTCCGGGATTAGTCACTCCACAGAATGCCACAGATGTTGACGTTTCTCCTAACTGTCGTTACGGCTGTCCTAAGAAGCATAAACTAGGAAGGGGCCATTGAGGTCATCAAGCCCAACCCCACCCTTTAGTTCACGTCAAGGAAATGCACAACAACTGCCCGGCTGAAATTGGTGACACCGGCACAAACCTCTTAAAGCCTCCGGAGGGAGCAAAACGGTCCAATGGTCAGCCCGGAAATCCATTCCTGAACTTCTGGTTTGTGCATTGGGCTGTTTTTCACCCTCCAGAGGCTCTACAGAAGCCTCCCGAAGCCTCCAGAAGGAGAAAAACTTCCCAATGGGCAAGTTAGAAGTCCATTTCTGAACTTCCAGTTTGCTTGTAGAGCCATTTTTCGACCTCTCCATTTTTCGACCTCTAGAAAGTGGGGATGTCACACATGCATGTGCAGGGAGCATGGCACAGGGGGGATTAAATTATGGGGGTGGGCACACAAGCGAGCACGATAGCTCGCATGCATGTGATTTTTGGCCCCTGATGTGAAAAAGGTTCACCATCCCTACCGCTTAGTGTATCAAGCTTGTTCACAGAGTAACCAACTTCACCCGTGACTTGGTTGTCTGTATCGCACACTTTGCTGTTGGCTCATTTCTTTTTGTCTCCAAGGATCCGGTCCCGGGATTAACATCCGACGATCGGATGCCAAAGTATGTCACCGTTTAACATCACATCCCAGAGGCCCACCAGGTTTTCTTATACTAGATACCACTCCAATTTTTTTTCCCTTCCCCTCCTCTTGAAATGGCCTTTTTGGCAATCCCAGCAAACAAGATCATAGAAGGAAAACCAGGAAGTCCCTTCAAACGCCAATGAACTTATGACATTTTATTATGCTGCTCCGAGGTACCCTAGAGAGCCCCTCTAATAAAGTCTGAAAGACACGGAAAGCTGTACGGTGCATTTCCAATGATGCTTTCCGTGCCTGAGCAGCGCCGTGAGTGCGAGGGACTCTTAACAACGGAAATAGAATTACCTTTGCCGTCTCTCTCCTCTCCTCCCGGCTACATGCCCAGAATTATTAAGACGGGTGTTGTGTGAATTGCTCTGATCCCAGGATAAACAGGGGAAGCTGGGATGCGAAGAGCTCTTGAGTGGAACTGAATCTCTTTCAAATGGACTTTGGCTCTTCAGTGCCTTAGCAAATCAGGGGTAATAGTCCAAAGATGTTTGTTGCAGAAATCAAATCCAGAAAGCACGCACACAGGTAACCGATTCAGCAGGATTCATTAACTTCTCTTTCTACATAACATAACACGTGAAATAAATATACAATGCCAACAGTGGTTCAGTTTCAGAGCAACAGACCAGTTTAGTTCTCTTGCACAGACTCAGAGCTACATAGGTAAGCCACGCCCAGGCTCCGAGCCATCTGGCATGGCTCTCAGTCACCAAATAGTTCCCATTGGCTGACCCAGTTGCAATGCCTATACATTGGCTGACCTTGTTACCATGTCCTCTTACAGCCAATCCCCAATGGCCGACCTGTTGCTATGTCCTATTCCACTTCATGAATGTTCTGACAAAAGGAATGGTAAGGTATGTGTGATTTAGACTATAGCAATAGCAATAGCAGTTAGACTTATATAGCACTTCATAGGGCTTTCAGCCCTCTCTAAGCGGTTTACAGAGTCAGCATATCTCCCCCACATTCTGGGTCCTCATTTCACCCACCTCGGAAGGATGGAAGGCTGAGTCAACCTTGAGCTGGTGAGATTAGAACCGCTGAACTGCAGATAACAGTCAGCTGTAGTGGCCTTCAGTACTGCACCCTAACCACTGTGCCACCTCGGCTCTTCCCTCTTAGACTGAAGATCTTAAATGATCATTGATCTAATACTTGGATGGACCTGATCATCATCTCTCACCAGCTGCCAGAATCCAGATTACTGAACTGTAATGAAGAATAATAGAATAACAGAGTTGGAAGGAACATGGGAGGTCTTCTAGTTCACCCCCTGCTCAAGAAGAAGACCCAATACCATGATGGTTGTCCAATCTCTTCTTAAAAACCTCCAGTGTTGAAGCATTCACACCTTCTCAGAGCAAGTTGTACCGCTGATTAATTGTTCTAACTGTCTATGTTTCTCCTTAGTTCTAAGTTGCTTCTCTCCTTGATTACATTCCATCCATTGCTTCTTGAACTTGCCTTCAGGTGCTTTGGAGAATAATTTGACTCCCTCTTCTTTGTGGCAACCCCTGAGATATTGGGACACTGCTATCAGGTTACCCTTAGTCCTTCTTTTCATTCAATTAGACATACCCAGTTCCTCAAAGAAGAGTAAAGTAATATGACTATCATTAAGCGTTGTACCTTATGATTCGTGATGAATGTATCTTTTTTTTAATGTACACTGAGAACATATGCACCAAAGACAAATTTCTTGTGTGTCCAATAACATTTGACCAGTAAAAAATTCTATTCTATTCTACTATTCTACTCTACTCTACTCTATTCTACTCTACTCTTTATTTCTCTATTCTATTCTATTCTATTCCACTCCACTCTACTCTTCATTCCTCTATTCTACTCTACTCTACTCTACTCTACTCTACTCTACTCTACTCTACATTCCTCTATTCTATTCTATGCTATTCTATTCTATTCTATTCTACCCTACCCTACCCACTCCACTCCTATCCTATCTTATCCTATCCTATTGAACAAATACATAGCCCACTTTTTTGCAGACTCACATAGCTTGCATGTATCATTGGAAATTGTACTCCTGTCCTGCCATATTTCTCACATACAAGCAGTCCCTGACTTATGACCCGTCACTTAGCAACAGTTCAAAGTTTTGATAGTCCTCTCAGGGCTACTTACAACCTGTATCCGAAGTTGCAGTGGCTGGCCACAGCCACATGATAGCCTTTTGGACACTTTGCAACCTGCCCACATTTGCAGATGTTTGCAGCATCCCATCATAACATGGCCACGGTTTATAATGTGGTGGGTTTTTTTTGCCAGAAATCAGCATTTACTTCTAGTCTCCTGCCAAGGAAACATCCATTGTGGATAATGGATCTGCTAATTAATTAACAAGGCGATTCACTTAACAAGCACCCCCCAAAAAAGTTTGCAAAATTGGGCATGGCCACATGGTGACTTGTTTAAAAACTAGCACAAGTTAGGACCATAATTCAAGGATCAGTTACAGTCATAAATTGAGGACCACCTGCATTCCTCCATTCTGTCTGTTTTCTTAGGGTGTCATTAAATAACAAGAAATTAAAATAAGTCAAGCCTTGGGAGGAAAAACTTGGTAACATGAAGATTCCTTTTTTTTTTTAGAGGACCAGATATTTTCACAATACAGGTCTAGGCAGCTATTTTTAACCCTGTGTAAAACTAGGTCTATTGGGCTTAAATTTAGCTGCCTGTGTCAATTAACCCCTTTTTGATATTCCAACCTATTCCCCCTTGTCCCAATTAAATGTGTTAAGGGGCGGAAGCACCCTTAATACAAGCCAGCTATAAGTCTTGGTTTTTCAAGGAAATTCTAAGAATGGCGAAGCTGTTTTGAATAGATCCTTGCTTACGCAATTGGTCTGGGAAAAATGATTTTATGTTTCAGCACCATGGATAGCATTCCCTCTATCTCTCTCTTTCTCTCTCCCCCTTTCTCTTTCTCTCTGTTTCTTTCTCTTCCTTCCCCTCTCTGTCTCCTCCTCTCTCCAAAAAAAAGGATGAAACCACTGTGCTGTTGTGTTTCTTGGTTCTACCTCCTTCTCAAACACTTCTGTGGTCTTCTTTCGGGCTTCATGCTGTCTTCCATACTGAGATTTGAAAGTAGCATCTATTTGTTTATTTTTAAGATGTGTACATCCACTCTCTTTGTGTGTGTGCACGTATGTGCGCATATGTATTCTTTTTTACACTCCTGAGTGCTTTGCCCATATTAGAGTGACAATCAGCTTTCCAGCCTAGGTGTTTTCATTATGCAAGATGTGAACTGCAGTCTAGAGTTTTACATTACTCTGTATTTTCGGCATGTTGGATTCCCAATCAGTAATCATCTCATTAACTTAATGCCTCTGTTAAGTGAGAGAGTGAATGTGTGTGTTTTAAGGGAGACGGTGGCATTTAGTCTTGAAGAAGAAAAGGCACAGAACATGGAAGAACAGTTAGAACAGAGGTATCAAACTGGTGGCACCAGGAGGCTGAATCAGACCCCATGTCAGAATTTCTGCCCCCCTCCGACCCATACAAAAACCCCCCAAAGAGGGAGACTCTCTGCAGCAACACTAACATTCATTGCACATATCCATCCCAGGAGCCATAGTTTGAGGACCCCTGATTTAGTTTAATATTAAAAAGTGCAAATAGTTTTTCTGCAGACCACCAACATTTTCTTGCAGACCACAAGTGGTCCATGAACCATCATTTGGTGACTGCTGGTCTACATCTTTTAAACACAGAATTCCCACAACATCACAATCTATCCTGTCACTAGAGTCATTCACGAGTTATGAATCCTTTTTTCTGTAAAACTCACACGGTGGCCATGCCAGAAGAAATTCTGGAAGACTTGCAAAAGAAATAAGTTAAAAAGTTGCTTTTATTTAAAAAAAAATTGAGTGAATCATGGAAATAGCTCTACGGGGATTCCCAGTGTCTGTGGCATGTTAACTTTTGGAAGAGGAGAACGGAATAGTATGTTCCGAAAAGAGCCATGGTAGGCTGGCTGGCAGGAACCTTCAACGGACTAGATCCTCAATGAAGAATATGCTTCCTGAGCATGCATCTCAAAATGGATCACGCCAACTTCTTCTACTTTATTGCGTGAGAAATAGTCATTGAAGACTCTTCGAAGTTGGCTTTTCGCTGAAATGGTCATAGACATTTAAAGTGGCCATTTATACCAAAGGGACAGTTATACTTTTAACCCAACCTGAAAGATAATATCTTCTCAAATACATTGAGCTCAAGTTTTCAATGCTCCTGGTGGGGACCATTCTTACACCTGCAAACCCACATTCAAGGCAATGCTCTTGCAATCAACGGTACAATTTTCAACGGGAAAAAACTTTTTTCTTCAAAGGCAAACATTCCATTTGAAAAACAACACATTTAGATCCTAAAAAACTGGCCTGTGTGTATCCGAATTTACAACCTAAGTGTTGGAGATGTGATTGTGTTGATGCTACATATTACCATATATGGTGGACTTGTAAAAAGGTTAAAGCATTCTGGATAAAAATATGGTGGATTATGCAAAATGTTCTTTAAAAAAGGATAAAGTTTACCCCTCAGTTACTCCTGTTAGGTATAACTACTGATTGTACTGTTATAGAGACTAACTTGATTTTGCATTTAATAACGGCAGCAAGACTGTTGGTGGTGCAATACTGGAAGAAGGAAGATTTGCCTACTATTTAAGAACGGACATTAAAAGTTACAAACTTAGCAGAGATGGCTAAAATATCAGCATATCTCAAAGGCCACTCAAATGAGAGATATTAACTGGAGTGGAGAAGATGGATTGACTATATTCAAAATAAATACGGGACTAAGAAATTCCAGATAGCTTATGACTGAAGAAGCTAGGAATGATATAATCTGTTTAGAGTTAGCCTAACAAAAGAGGAGTTAAAGCTCAAATGAAAGATGATACTAACTTTTTTAAAGTTTATTTTAGAATATTTTTGTTAAAGATTTATACCCTGTATTGGTTCTGGGAAGTCGAGGCGGGGGGAGGTCGGGGGGGGGGTTGGGTTCGGGTGGGGAGGGTGGGGGAGGGGAGGTAAATATTTGTAAAAGCCTTTTTTTCCCCAAAAATTTTCAATTAAAAAAAAAGAAAAACAATACATTTCCAAAAATAGCACCCTGATCACAGAAAGGGGTATAAACAGGAGATGGAAGATTGGAGGGGGGGGGGGGCGAGGAGAACCGAATAAAACGAAGCAATCATCCATCACTGGGATAAATGATTCACCATCCCTAGCCCTGACGTGATGGTCCCAATACCAGAGCCGAGGTGGCGCATTGGTTAGGGTGCAGTACTGCAGGCCACTTTAGCTGACTGTGATCTGCAGTTCAGCGGTTCAAATCTCACCGGCTCAAGGTTGACTCAGCCTTCCATCCTTTCGAGGTGAGTGAAATGAGGACCCAGACTGTGGGGGCGATATGATGACTCTGTAAACCGCTTAGAGAGGGCTGAAAGCCCTATGAAGCGGTATGTAAGTCAAATAAATAAATACATGTGCCTCCTTCGACAGCAAATGCGTTTCAATCCAAAGAAATATAACTTAAAGTTGGATAATATTCTAAATTAAGGTTTGACTCGTGTTCTCAAATCAGGGAGATGAAGAGATTTGGGTTCCCCGCATCGTTAATCTCCCCAGCTGTTGTGCGCCTGATTTGAAGTTTTGAAGCGGAAGCTATTTTGGTGGTATTGAAAGTGTGGGAAGGGGAAAAAAACACCCTTGAATTTCAAAATTAAGGGATGTTTGGGGAAGCGGCAGCAACAGAAGAGAGACTGAACCATCTTCCCATTTCACGATGCAGCTGGCTTATGGAAGTGTTTTTGCAGAAACGGAACCGAAGGAATTCATCCGAGCCATATGCTTCTTTATTTTTTATGGTTTTATTTATTTGTATACCACCTTTATTATTTTTATAAATAACCCAAGGCAATGAACACATTGAATACTCTTTCCTTCTTCTCTTTCCCCTACAGCGACAATGCTGTGAAGTGATTTGGGCTCAGAGCGCTTGGCTCAAGGTCACCCAAATGTTTTTTATGCCTAAGGCAAGACTAGAACTTACCAATGCCTGGTGATTAGCCCAAGGTGACCCAGCTGGCTTTCATGTCTAAGGTGGGACTAGAACTCACCCTCTCCTGGCAATTGGCCCAAAGTCACCCAGCCGGCTTTCATGTCTAAGGTGGAACTAGAACTCACCCTCTCCTAGCAATTGGCCCAAAGTCACCCAGCTGGCTTTCATGTCTAAGGTGGAACTAGAACTCACCCTCTCCTAGTGATTGGCCCAAAGTCACCCAGCCAGCTTTCATGTCTAAGATGGAACTAGAACTCACCCTCTCCTAGCAATTGGCCCAAAGTCACCCAGCCGGCTTTCATGTCTAAGGTGGAACTAGAACTCACCCCTCTCCTAGCAATCGGCCCAAAGTCACCCAGCCAGCTTTCATGTCTAAGGTGGAACTAGAACTCACCCCTCTCCTAGCAATTGGCCCAAAGTCACCCAGCTGGCTTTCATGTCTAAGGTGGAACTAGAACTCACTCCTCTCCTAGCAATTGGCCCAAAGTCACCCAGCTGGCTTTCATGTCTAAGGTGGAACTAGAACTCACTCCTCTCCTAGCAATTGGCCCAAAGTCACCCAGCTGGCTTTCATGTCTAAGGTGGAACTAGAACTCACCTCTCTCCTAGCAATTGGCCCAAAGTCACTCAACCAGCTTTCCTGGCTAAGATGGGACTAGAACTCCCCTCTCCTGGTGACTGGCCCAAAGTCATTCAGCCAGTTTCCATGCCTAAAAATCCCCTTTCAGTACCTTGGTCTATATACCAAATGAAGGAGATCTGCAAACGTGGGACTGATTAGGGTAGATTTCAAAGGTGACACTGAAATATAATTTTATCATATTTTATCCATATCTTAAATTATTGTATTCTATTCCAATTTCATTTTAGACTGTGGTTTATTCCAATTCCATTTTCAATTATATTTTATTCCAATTCCATTTTCAATTGCATTTTATTCCAATTCCATTTTGTATTGTATTTAATCAAATTCCATTTTATATTGCTTTTATCAGATTTGAGTAATCATTTGTTTCTGGAGCTTTGCACTTTGATATGGCCCAAGGGCTAATCAATAAAGACTCAATGTCAATGCCTAAAGCAGGATTAGAACTTAAAGTCTCCCCCGGTGACCACTTGGATTTCATGCTTCAAATGGGGACTAGAATTCATCATCTCCTGGTGATCGACACCCAAATCACCCAGCTGGCAGACTCTTGCCAGACTAAAGCACTTATCTGCATGACTATAGATATGCATTGGGAACTGCTAGAGAGGAGCCCTTTTAACTCCCTTCATCTCCATCAAGATTTCCAAGATCCGCTGCCCCTTTGACCTCCGGAAAGCAGCCCCTCCCTTTTGGGAATCCAGATTACATTCCACTACAGTTCCTTCTCTTTCTTTTAGAGCAGTGATGGCCCTATGGTGCCAAAAGCACATAGGCGGGCGCTATTGCGTGTGTGTGCATGCCCACACCGTTAATTTATTGCCCCTCATGCCATGCCCCCTGTGCATGCATGCATGATCCCCCCTGCTGCCCTGCGCATCTGTGCATGGCTTTCCTGGAGCCTGAGGAGGGCAAAAACAGCCTCCCCCAGAGGCTGAAAAATGCCCTCTCAGAGCCTCTGCTGAGCCCTTTACTTACTTGGCATTACATGGTGACTCCTGGGAAGGGAAGGGCAGCATGGGCGGGCCAGCCGAAAATCAGCTGGAGCCAAGCCAGGGCATCGGTTTGCATGCCCGCTGATATGGCTCCACATGCCACCAGTGACATGTGTGCCATAGGTTTTAGGGCATCCCAGGCTGATTCACCCATCTGATAGATTTTCCACTACTCTAAATGACTGACAGCTGCGTAGATGAAACAAATCCATTGGAAAATGCTTCCTGAGAGAGGCAATATGTAAGCTCCATCTGTGCGGGTATATCCATATTTATTCACTTATCTATTGGATTCCTATCTCAACAGTATAGTTCAGGAGGAACCCTAGGGGCACACCTCTCCGGAAAACACACATATCATCAACCGACAATTAATAAAGCACTGTGGTTTTCTTGCCACCAGTTGAAATCATCGCCATTCCCCTTTAAAAGCCAAATTAGGTAAGGAGAGGTGGGTGAAAGGGAGAGAAAGAGAAGGAGAGGAGAGAGGAAGAGGGAGAAAGAGAAGGAGAGAGGGTAGGAAGGAGAAGAAAGAGGGTAGGAGTAGGGGAGAGGTAAGGGAAGGAAGAAGGGGAAGGAGAGGAGGGAGGAAGGAAGTAGAGAAGGCAGGGAGGGAGAAAAGAAAGAGAAAATAAGGTGAGATGTGGAGGAGAGGTAGGGGAAGAAGAAAGAGGTAAGGAGAGATGGGTGGGAGGGAGAGAAAGAGAAAGAGGAGGGAGGAAGAGAGAAAAAGAGAAGGAGGAAGGAGAAGACAGAGGGTAAGAGTAGGGGAGAAGTAAGGGAAGGAAGAAGGGGAGGGAGAGGAGGAAGGAAGGAAGGAAGTAGAGAAGGAAGGGAGGGAGAAAAGAAAAGAAAGAGAAAATAAGGTGGTGTCATAGCAGGTGCGAAGGATGGTAAACAAAGCATTCCAAACTATACCTTATAACCTTTTCAATGGAGTAATAATAATATAAGAATGGCAAAGAAAAAGAATAACTATGTGAATGTATATATATTAAATAAATAAAGAATTGTACATAAAAATGGATAACGAACAAGGAGATTATGAACGCAAGATAGAAATGTATAGAAGGGAAAACACTAACTGCAAAGAAACCGATTCGGAACTGCTGTATGATATACGATGGAACATATTGTTCCTATGTTGTTTTTAAGTCATGTGTTTGTTTCTGTTGATGTGCTTATGTGTTTAAAATAAAAATTAATACAGAAAAAAAAAAGCCAAATTCCAAATCATTTGGAAACCGAATTTGATGCTGGAAGATGAAATGCTTCCAACTTCAACGCACACCACCTCCTCTCTTTTAACAGCTTGCCGAGACAAACACCTGAAGATCAGCTCGCCCTCAAGAGGTTTCCTGAAGTGAGAATTCCCTGACATGAGAAGCCAACGCTGAAAATAACTTGAATTTTGCACCAATCAATCGGGCCTGAGACCGCTAATTGAAATTGTCAGAACAACCGGCTTCCGTTCCGGGTGTAAGATGGCAAAACTTGAGCAATGGGAGATTGGTTGGATGAAAGCACCCTTAAATCAATAACTAATCTGAAAAGAATAATATATCCATCCCCACCCACCATTCTTGACTCGGTCCTCAATTTATGAAAGCATGACGCCAACTCCTAATCAGTCTATGCGCCACACAACCTCAATTACCCTCTGTGCATCACATGCGCACAACTTGAATGTTTCTGCCTGCATACTTATAAGTTCAACCACAATCTTGCGTCTTCTTCTAATGCCTCTGATCTTCTCCCCTCTTTCCTTGGAGAACTCCACAAAGCCCAACGCAGTTTGATCTCGAGTCTTAATCATATCATTTGAAAGCCTTCTGAGCTAATCTATTGAAACTTCTAACTCCTGGATCATCTAAGGAAACATCTGATCCAGCTGTTTCATCCTCTTGGCTTGGATGACTCTGTTTGAAGTGCTTCAAGCACTCCCTTCTTCTGAACATAATGATGCTAGATTTCAAGATAAACTATAAATACATTGGGGGGGAAGAGAGAGAGAGAGAGAGAAAGAGAAAGAGAGAGAGGAGAAGGAGCTGGGCTTGAAAATGACTTTTTAAGAATGAGAATTCATTTGTAATAGCACCAAAGCCAAGATATCAAAGGTAGATATATGGAGTTTAGCGGGTAGAAAGCTACAATACTAGATCTGATGGAATGCAAGCTTTCAGTGCCCCCATTTTTCTAGATTCTTTGCTGCCACATTGGGAATGCCATCACCAGGAGATCGTGAGTTCCAGTCCCCCCTTAGGCATGAAAGCCAGCTGGGTGACTTTGGGCCAATCACCAGGAGATTGTGAGTTCTAGTCCCGGCTTATATATGAAAGCCATCTGGGTGACTTTGAACCAATCCAAAGTGTTACTTGAATATTTGTTCATTTTCTTTTCAGTCTCCCAGGGTTGTAGGTGGGACATGCTGATGAGAGGAGGGAGGCGACGCCAGATTCTGATATACCAGTTAAAGGAGGAGGCTAGAAACGAAAGCTGTCAGGGTGACGTTGGGCCAGCCACACCCTCTTTCTCAGCCCACTTCACAGGGTTGTTGTTATGGGGAAAATAGGAGGAGGAGGAAGTATTCCCCACCTTCAGTTAGTTCACAAAAACAATTAAAATCTATCTATGTATCTATCCCTATCCCTCTATCCTTTTATCCCTCTATCTCTATCATCTCTATATCTATATCTCTCCATCTATGTCTGTCTGTCTGTCTGTCTCTGTCTATCTTTCTTTCTATCTTTCTATCTATCTATCTATCTATCTATCTATCTATCTATCTATCTATCTATCTATCTACCTACCTACCTACCTACCTACCTACCTACCTACCTATCCCTATCCCTATCCCTATCCCTCTATATATATCATCTCTATATCTATATGCCTCAATTTCTCCATCTATCCATCCATCATCCATCTGTCCATCCATCATTCATCTGTCCATCCATCCATCCATCCATCCATCCATCTTGTATGTATGTATGTATGTATGTATCTATCTATCTATCTATCTATCTATCTATCTATCTATCTATCTATCTACCTACCTACCTACCTACCTACCTACCTACCTACCTACCTACCTACCTATCCCTATCCCTATCCCTATCCCTATCCCTATCCCTCTATATATATCATCTCTATATCTATATGCCTCAATTTCTCCATCTATCCATCCATCATCCATCTGTCCATCCATCATTCATCTGTCCATCCATCCATCCATCCATCCATCCATCCATCTTGTATGTATGTATGTATGTATGTATGTATGTATGTATGTATGTATGTATCTATCTATCTATCTATCTATCTATCTATCTATCTATCTATCTATCCCTATCCCTCTATATCTCTATATCTCTCCATTTCTCCATCCATCATCCATCTATCTGTCTGACTGTCTATCCCTATCCCTCTATATCACTATCTCTATCTTTATCATCTCTATATCTATATCTCTCCATTTCTCGATCCATCTATCTATTCGTCTGTCTGTCTATGTATCTGTTATCTGTCTATGCATCCTATCTATCTATCATCTATCTATCTATGTATCTATCTATCATCTATCTATCTATCCTATCTATCATCTATCTATCTATCTATCTATCTATCTATCTATCTATCTATCTATCTATCTATCTAGTCCTTGTAGACACAAGGAACTGAATTCTGATTTTGATCACAGCAGTTGGCAATCCTAAGTCAACTTTGGCTGCTGTCAAAAGGCTAAGCACGATTACAAATAGTATTTCTCTCGGAGAACAGTATGACCCCTTCTTAGAGAAAGCACCTCTTTCAGGATGGGGAGAATTTCCTTGTAATGGTGTCAACCTTCCAACTTTTAAACAACTGATGCTTTGTACAATGTACGTAGCTTCCATTCCGATGAGGTTCGATGGTGGAGTTAGAAAAACATACATGCATTGCTGCATCAACTTTCTACCCACCTCTTTAGGATGCAGCTGCTTGCATGCATAGAAAATCACCCCGGGGGATGATGGTAATGGTAGTCCAATCCATGCCTGGCTTTCCCCCTTGAGAAAGAAGCAAGGTTTCCAAGTTCCCCAAATCTGATTCCCCAATTCGTTTGGAGCCGTGTTTCCTGGCTGAAATAAACCTTGTTGGAGACATTATTCCTAGATCAAAGGATGCGATGCGACAAACGGCGAGGAAGTGGAGAGAAGACTCAGAATTGTCCCTCGGTTATGCTTCTAAAAATAAAGAGATGTGGCTGGTGGCACAAATGTTGTTCTCAAGGAAACATCTTCATTCCAACCCCCTCGTTCACTAACAACATTTTAATTGCATCAGATGCAAGTGCCAAAAAGAAGAAGAAAAAAAGAAGAAAACAGAATGGAGGGAGGGGGAGAGAGAGAGAACGAATCATGAGGAGTTGCAGAGCATAATTCCTTGTATTCCTCAATTCATGATCCCAAAGAAGAAGAGATAGCAATCCTTTGGGAATGCCTACAGCTCAGAACATAGGTGTGGCTTGCTCCAGGATCTGACTCTTATGACCGAGGCTTCCCCAAAAAGTACGAAGCAGATTCCTGGTCCCAACAAAGCCCCTTTATTAAACAAATGTGAATTCCTCTCATTCACATTCAGCCAAGGCCTGGCAAACAGTCTTTCAAAGGAGTATTTATGACCACAGATCTTATCTATCTTGGAAAGCTGCCATGTCAATATTTTCCAAAGGAGGTGCTGTGCAAGGAAAGGCTGGGCACAGAGTCCCTGAGATTCACAGAGAGATCTACACACTCCCGAAAGGAATCTAACAAACGAATTGTTTCCTACGAAAGCCCACTCCCCTTTCACTCCTCTTTTGTGACCTTGTGCCCATAACCAGGAAGCGATGAATTCCAGTTGCTTAACTGTGGGACTAGAATTCATGATAGCAATAGCAATAGCAGTTAGACTTATATACCGCTTCATAGGGCTCTCAGCCCTCTCTAAGCGGTTTACAGAGTCAGCATATCGCCCCCAACAACAATCTGGGTCCTCATTTTACCCACCTCGGAAGGACGGAAGGCTGAGTCAACCCTGAGCCAGTGAGATTTGAACAGCCGAACTGCAGAACTGCAGTCAGCTGAAGTAGCCTGCAGTGCTGCATTTAACCACTGCGCCACCTCGGCTCTAATGATCTTCCAGTTTCTATTCTGGGGCCTTGGACACTAGACCAGGGGTCAGCAACCCACAGCTCTGGAGCCGCATGTGGCTCTTTCATCCCCCCTGCTGCAACTCCCTGTTGCTGTTTGGTGCCACTATTTTGAGAGGAGCTTCCGGTTTGGTGCAAAGCGGGGGGGGAAGCAAGGTGTTCCAGGAGGAGACTCTATGGCAAGGGGCGGGTTTTCCGATCAGCTCCCCAATTGATAGGGCTTTCGGTTAGGACAGGTAGAGGAAAAAGAATGCTGTGCTAGGAGGAGGCTCTATGGTGGAGGAACTGGACTTCCAGCCGGCTGCAGAATTTAAGGTGGGGGCTTCCGGTTAGGACCTTTGTGGCTCTTTGAGTATTTAAGGTTGCCGATCCCTGCACTAGACCAATCTAATTCTCAGTTACATTGAGGGTTTGACTGTGTAATTCTGTCATATTGTATTCACTTCGGTTCCATATTTCTAACTTGCTGTAGAAGTTAAGAAGCCTTCCTATCGAGGAGGAGGAGGACATGGGGTTCTGCTGATTAAATTTTCCATCTGTTTGGAGAAGCTCTCTTTTTTCCCTGGCTTCCTGGGAATCCGATTCAAACGAGGCCAAGTGGCATCGCGGGGAAGCTGACAGCTTCATCCCGCTCTCCTCCCCTTGTCTAATGCTGGCTGTTTTCTGCCCGTGGATGACTTCCAAGCCTTCCCATGCCAATAACAGGGGATGGCTCGCTCCGCCCTGCCACCCTGCGCCTTGCCAAAGGAACAGACTTACCAAAGTCCATTAATCAAGGACAAAAACATGTTCGGGGAAAATCTGTGGGGCAGCCGAGACATGAAATGCAGAGCGGACAGAAAAGGAGGCTCACAGGACCTGCGTATGTGTTCTTCTACGCTAGGGGCAATTATTGGTTGTGTGTGTTTGGGTGTTGAATATTTGTTCAATCTCTTTTCAGCCTCCCAGGATTGTGTGTGTGTGACATGTTGATGAGAATAGAGAGGCAATGCCAGATTCTGAATACCAGTTAAGGCGCCGGGCTAGAAAACGGGAGATGGTGATTTTAGTTCCTCATCAAGCGTGCAATCCAGCTGGTGGACCTTGTGCCAATCACCAGGAGAGGGTGAGTTCTAGTCCTGCATTAAGCATGAAAGTAAGCTGGGCAGCTTTGGGCTAATCCCCAGGAGATAGTGAGTTCTAGTCTATCCTTAGCCATGAGAGCTGGCTGGATGACTTTGGCCCAATTGCTAGGAGAGGGTGAGTTCTAGTCCAACCTCAGACATGAAAGCTGCTTGGTTGACTTTGGGACAATTGCTAGGAGACTGTGAGTTCTAGTCCCACTTTAGACATGAAAGCTGCCTGGTTGACTTTGGGACAATTGCTAGGAGACTGTGAGTTCTAGTCCCACCTTAGACATGAAAGCTGTTTGGTTGACTTTGGGACAATTGCTAGGAGACTGTGAGTTCTAGTCCCACTTTAGACATGAAAGCTGCCTGGTTGACTTTGGGACAATTGCTAGGAGACTGTGAGTTCTAGTCCCACCTTAGACATGAAAGCTGCTTGGTTGACTTTGGGCCAATTGCTAGGAGAGGGTGAGTTCTAGTCCCACCTTAGACATGAAAGCTGCTTGGTTGACTTTGGGACAATTGCTAGGAGACTGTGAGTTCTAGTCCCACCTTAGACATGGAAGCTGCTTGGTTGACTTTGGGCCAATTGCCAGGAGAGGGTGAGTTCTAGTCCCACTTTAGACATGGCCTATGCATGGGGGATGCTACCTCACCTGGTAACAATTGTTATCCAGAAAACAGCCAGACTCCGAGAACATCAAGAGCACCACAGTTCGGCTGAGAACTATCTAGATCTGCTACTACTGGCTTCCTACTTTGTTATTAGCAAACAGGTTGCAAATCTGAACTTTTAAGGTTTGGAATAAACAACGACATCCCTAGACATAAATAATTGCAGTAGGAGTTTGCAGGTAAGGACTATTTCATCTAACAGGCCGCCAAGGTCTTCAGAAAGCTTTGCCTTGGGTCAAAAGGAACGAGGTCTCTTTGGAAATGCCTTTTGCTACCTTTGGCTACTCCTCACCTCCACCTGGCAAAGGAGAACAGGCTGCTCCAGCCCTCCAGGAGATGGTTAGAGAACTAATTGCATCTGGGAAACTGCTGACAGGGACAACCTCTCCTGTCTCCAGGTGTAATTGCTATTGACCTCATGGTCTGCAGTCTGGAAGTGCTTAGTATTTGAACACGGTGAGGACATATTTCTTTTTCCTTGCCTGCTCCTCAACACTTGTTGGCATCAGCTTTTTATACGGCCACATAAAACTCCTGGAAAAAGTTGTTCCAAATTTAGGCCCAAGGCAGAAAGCAGAAGCGAGGACTTATTTTTGTTTTTAGCTGTGAAAATCTAGCAGGACAAGGGAAAGCATGCAGTTGACAAGTAGTTTTTGAGACAGAGGTGCAATCAAGTTGAAAGGACACAGAACATGGAATAATAGTGTTGGAAGGACCCCGGAGTTCTTCTAGTCTAGCCCCCCCCCCCCTATTCACGCAAGAGACCCTATAGAGGCTCAACCCTAATTAACCACACAAAGTATCCATGTGGACATCTGAGGTCATGTCCATATTAATCAATGGTTTTCAAAGTTGATTTTAAGATAAGTATCTCAAAGGTACTTTTTCAGTGCTGAAGAAGCTTCTTTCTTTCTTTCTTTCTTTCCTTCCTTCCTTCCTTCCTTCCTTCCTTCCTTCCTTCCTTCCTTCCTTCCTTCCTTCCTTTCTTCCATGATGACCCAGGACAAGGCATGACACCTTCCTTCCTCCCTCCCTCCCTTCCTTTTGTGAGGACTCGGGGCAAGGCATGACATCTTCCTTCCTTCCTTCCTTCCTTCCTTCCTTCCTTCCTTCCTTCCTTCCTTCCTTCCTTCCTTCCTTCCTTCCTTCCATGATGACCTGGGGCAAGGCATGACACCTTCCTTCCTCCTTCCCTCCCTCCCTCCCTTCCTTTTGTGAGGACTTGGGGCAAGGCATGACATCTACCTTCCTTCTTTCCTTCTTTCCTTCTTTCCTTCTTTCCTTCTTTCCTTCTTTCCTTCTTTCCTTCTTTCCTTCTTTCCTTCTTTCCTTCTTTCTTCTTTCCTTCTTTCCTTCCTTCCTTCCTTCCTTCCTTCCGTGATGACCCAGGGCAAGGCATGACACCTTCCTTCTCCCCTCACCCACTTCTTTTTGTGAGGACTCGGGGCAAGGCATGACATCTTCCTTCCTTCCTTCCTTCCTTCCTTCCTTCCTTCCTTCCTTTCTTCCATGATGACCTGGGGCAAGGCATGACACCTTCCTCCCTCCTCCCTCCCTTCCTTTTGTTAAGACTTGGGGCAAGACATGACATCTACCTTCCTTCTTTCCTTCTTTCCTTCTTTCCTTCTTTCCTTTCCTTCTTTCCTTCTTTCCTTCTTTTCTTCTTTCCTTCTTTCCTTCCATGATGACCCAGGGCAAGGCATGACACCTTCCTTCCTCCCTCACCCACTTCCTTTTGTGAGGACTCGGGGCAAGGCATGACATCTACCTACCTTCCTTCCTTCCTTCCTTCCTTCCTTCCTTCCTTCCTTCCTTTTTCCCACCATCCTGTCAGAACTGAAGACGCTTCATGGATGAGAAGCAAAACATCTTCAAGCAAAAACAAAGAAAGTCCAGTTGTCTTTGGAAAAAGCACCTTTGGGACAACCAGGACTTGGGTGACGGAGAAATCTCCATAGACATTTAAGAGGAGGGGATCTCAACTCCCAGAATTCCATAACAGACTTAACCTTGTTCCTAAATGAACATCCCAAGTCATCTTAGTGGGCTGCTCAAATGCAGCCACCAGGCCGTGTCCTCCATAACTCTTCCACTGCCAGACAAAAAAGAACACAGAATACAAAATAACAGAGTTGCTAGGAAGATGTTCCTGCTCCACAGGGCATTGGGGAGGCCACACCTGGAATATTGCATCAGTTTTGGTCACCATGATGCAAAGATGTTGAGACTGTAGAAGGAAGAATATAGAGAAGAACAGCAAAGATGGTCTGGAGGCTAAACCCTATGGTGAACGGTGGTAGGAACTAGGTATGTCTAGATTATTGAAGAGAAGGACTGAGGTGATATGAAAGCTGCCTTCTAGTATTTGAAGAGCTGTCATAGAGAAAGAGAGCTGATGTATTCTCCAAAGAACTGAAATAATGGGTGGAAGATCACTAAAGAGAATTCCAGAAAAGAACTAAGGAAAAATTTCCTGACAGTTGTTGTAGGAAAAGACAGGACACACAAGCCAGCTCTTCAGAGAAGGAAAGTTTATTTGCACAGATTCAGAATAAATGGCCTGAGTGAATCAGGAAATTCCTTTTATAGTTTATAAAAGGAATAGTTTATAGTTTAGTTTATAAAGGAATAGTTTATAGTTTAGTTTATCCTTATATAGTTTATCACTTTCAGCTAAAGCCATCTGTTAGTTTTGGAAACACCCCTCAAGATTTGCCCTTGAGTTACAGAAGTACAGGATGTCATAATACATAGGTCAGCTAACGGACGTGCATAGCTCGTATTTTGAGGAATTAACAATATGTGTCTACCAAACAGATTAACAGCCAAGCCAGCAGATGGACTAAAATAGATGTTTTACTTCAGCATATTTCATGTGCAGACTTCCTTCTAACCCGTGTCTAACCGCACTAAGTCCTAAAAGCAAACCTTGCAATTTCTATATGAACAGTTAAAGCTTAATATCATGAAACGCTAGTCTGGTTCAGGCTTGAGGCCTACTTTGGTTCAGCCTGCCACCTTACAGTGAAATAATTAATCAGTGGAACAACTTGTCTCCAGAAGTTATGGATGCTCCATCACTGGAGATGATCAAGAAGAATGCTATTCTTCCTAGAGCAGTGTTTCTCAACCTTGGCCACTTGAAGATGTCCGGACTTCAACTCCCAGAATTCCCCAGCCAGCATTCGCTGGCTGGGGAATTCTGGGAGTTGAAGTCCGGACATCTTCAAGTGGCCAAGGTTGAGAAACACTGTTCTAGAGTCTCAACATGTTTGCATCACGGTGACCAAAACTGATGCAATATTACACATGTGGCCTCGCCAGTGCAGTGTGGAGCAGGAACATCTTCCTAATGACAATTTAGGAAGGAAGGACAGTTGGGTGGGGAGAACGGGAATATCTCTTCAGGAAGACAAATGGGGGTCAAAGAAAGTTAGCTTTGGCTGTCCTCTCCTAAATTGGGTTCCTGCCAGAGGAGAATTTAATCAAGCAGCTTTAATTCTGATTTCTAATCTATAATGGTCCCCCCAAATGGCACTTATTTGGCTATGTATCATTTCTAGTCTCTGGGATGTGGATTTTCCCCCTCGATTGAAACAAAATCTGAAGCTTTTATGAATTATGTGGGGTTTTTAAAATAAAATAAAATCTGCTTTTCTACCAGTCTTTTATTCCATGGTTTTTGCCCATGTTTGGAGTTTCTGTGAGTTTGTTTCCCTCCCTCCTCAATTTTGCAACCTGTCCTGAGGATCTGTGGGTGGGTGGGCTAGAAATCCTTCAAATCAATATGTGCATTAAAATCCGCAGTTACACCGAAAAAGGAAATTGAAAAGGGGGAATAATGGCCATCGGAGAAGTGTGTGTGTGGGAGGCTGTGTAAAATATATGTCGAGCAAAATGCATTGGATGTCTAGATAATGTAATTCTTTCATCAGCCTTTCTTGATATTATCGTTTGAATTCATGCGATCCATCTTATTATTAGAGATGCGCCAGCTTCAACATTCAGGAGGAATCTGGGGGGCTTTGTACAAGCCCAGCATCTTTCCCCAATTGATTTAAGCCAACTACGTGGATTGACTCACAAAGGCACCTGGAATGTTTCTCCTTTTCCCCCCCCCCCAGGTTTGCCTTAGAAAATAATTAACAGAAAGGATCGCCTTGTTTGCAGCTTTTTCAGACTGAGGATTGAAAACTGGTTCTGAATCACAGAGGTGCCTTTTTTTCCAAAGCACCTGAAGGTAGAACAAGAAGCAATGGGTGGAAACTAATTAAGGAGAGAAGCAACCTAGAACTAAGGTGAAATTTCCCAACAAAACAATTAATCAGTGGAACAACTTGCCTCCAGAAGTTGTGAATGCTCAACACTGGAATTTTTTAAGAAGATGTTGGACAACCGTTTGTCTGAAGTGGTGTAGGGTTTCCTGCCTAGGCAAGGGGTTGGCCTCCAAGGTCCCTTTCAACCTATTCTATTCTATTCTATTCTATTCTATTCTATTCTTCATTCTTCATTCTTCTATTCTATTCTATTCTATTCTTCATTATTCTATTCTATTCTATTCTTTATTATTCTATTCTATTCTATTCTATTCTATTCTATTCTATTCTATTCTATGCTCTTCTATTCTATTTTAATCTAACCTAATCTAATAGTATAATAACAATAATACTTAACATCTTTAACAACTCTCCCCATTAACATTTCCCCTTTTCATGTCTCCTCCTTTCTAACTTCTGTTTCTGTTGTCCAGCCTTTGATAAAATACATCCCATATCAAAAATATTCTTCTTTATCCTTAATAGTGAGCATTAATCTATCCATTTCTGTGCATTCTAATAGTGGGTGAGAATCTAATTAAGAAAATATTAGAAACGGCTGCTAAATGAACGTGTGTAAGTCGAGGACTTCCTGTACACTGTTGTACATCAAGAACGGGAGAATACATGCTATCCCAATGCTATATAAATAGATGACAAATTCCTTTCATTTTTTTCCCCACCACAGTAAGTTTCATCATTGTACTTTTTTTTCCAATGCGGCTCCTTCATTCATCTTCTTAATTTTCTAAGATTGATTCAATCAGCAGTTAATGATAGGAACTTCAGCTAATTTCCATTTCCTTGAAGTATAGAATATTAACATCATAGTTAGGCTTTCAACAAATCTGTTTAAATACTATTAACTATTAATGTGACCTTTCAACAAATCTAACACAAAATGATAGACAAGAGAGAGAGAGGGAGAGAGGGAGGGAGAGAGAGACAGAGAGAGAGAGACAGAGAGAGAGAGAGAGACAGAGAGAGAGAGAGAGGAAAATCACTCCTTATTATCTCAGACAGGCTGCTATTTATTTCCCAACATGACTTAATTTTTAACGACCCACCCCCCAGATGGCCCTTGTATCTACCCAATCATTACAATAAATCTATGGTGTGTATTAAAAAGCCAATTTAGAATCCCATCGGAAAAGATCCTAAGTATTCAGATTGTGAATAATGCAGCCAACTAAACACACCCGTGTCATATCCTTTGATTGCCATGTGGTTGTTAGGTCTGGTTCCAGGAACAAACCATCATGGTCTCCAAGATTAGATAAGAGGCTTAGGTCACCAAAGAAGAAAGCCAGACATGGGTCCCCTTCTTAGTTAGAACAATTCCTCAGTGGAACAAGTTGTGATGTTTTAAACAAGAGATTGGACAACCATCTGTCTGAAATTAGAATAAAAGAATAGAGTAGAGTAGAGTAGAGTAGAGTAGAGTAGAGTAGAGTAGAGTAGAGTAGAGTAGAGTAGAGTAGAATAGAATAGAATAGAATAGAATAGAATAGAATAGCAGAGTTGGAAGGGACCTTGGAAGTCTTCTAGTCCAACCACTTGCTTAGGCAGGAAACCCTACACCACTTCAGACAAATGGTTGTCCAATCTCTTCTTCAAAACCTTCCAGTATTGGAGCATTTACAACTTGTTATTCCACTGATTAATTGTCCTCCCTGTCAGAAAGTTTCTCCTTAATTCTAGGTTGTGTCTCTCCTTGAGTTTCCATCCATTTCTTCTTGTTCTGACCTCAGGTGCTTTGGAGAACAGCTTGACTCCCTCTTCTTTGTGGCAGCCCCTCAGATATTGGACGACCACTATCACGTCTCCCCTAGTCCTTCTTCTTTTCATCAGACTAGACATACCCAGTTCTAGCAACCGTTCTTCATATGTTTTAGGTATAGGGCTTTAGGTAAATGGTATAGGGCTTCCTGCCTGAGCAGGAGGTTGGACTAGAAGACCTCCAAGATCCCTTCTGAACCCTGTTATTCTATATTCTGTATTCTTTTCTGTCTGGCGGTGGAAGAGTTATGGAGGACACGGTCTTGTGGCTGTGTTTGAACAGAACAGAACAGAATAGAATAGAATTCTTTATTGGCCAAGTGTGATTGGACACACAAGGAATTTGTCTTTGTAGAATAGAATAGAATAGAATAGAATTCTTTATTGGCCAAGTGTGATTGGACACTCAAGGAATTTGTCTTTGTTAGAATAGAATAGAGTAGAGTAGAGTAGAATAGAATAGAATAGAATAGAATAGAATAGAATAGAATAGAATAGAATAGAATTCTTTATTGGCCAAGTGTGATTGGACACACAAGGAATTTGTCTTTGTTAGAATAGAATAGAGTAGAGTAGAATATAATATAATATAATAGAATAGAATAGACTAGAATAGACTAGAATAGAATAGAATAGAATAGAATAGAATAGAATAGAATAGAATAGAATAGAATAGAATAGAATAGAATAGAATTCTTTATTGGCCAAGTGTGATTGGACACACAAGGAATTTGTCTTTGGTAGAATAGAATAGAGTAGAGTAGAATAGAATAGAATAGAATAGAATAGATAGAATAGAATAGAATTGAATTCTTTATTGGCCAAGTGTGATTGGACACACAAGGAATTTGTCTTTGTTAGAATAGAATAGAGTAGAGTAGAATAGAATAGAATAGAATAGAATTGAATTCTTTATTGGCCAAGTGTGATTGGACACACAAGGAATTTGTCTTTGTTAGAATAGAATAGAATGGAATGGAATGGAATGGAATGGAATGGAATAGAATAGAATGGAATGGAATGGAATGGAATAGAATTCTTTATTGGCCAAGTGTGATTGGACACTCAAGGAATTTGTCTTTCGTGCAGATGCTCTCCCGGGTACATTAAAAGACAAGATACATTTGTCAGGAATCATAAGGTACAACACTCAATGATAGTCATAGGGTACAAATAAGCAACCAGGAAACCATCATTATCAATATAAATCGTAAGGATACAAGCAACAAAGTTACAGTCCTGCAGTCCTAAGTGGGAGGAGATGGGGGATAGGAACAATGAGAAGACTAATAGGAATAGTAATGCAGACTCAGTGAATGGTTTGACAGTGGTGAGGGGATTATTTGTTTAGCTGAGTGATGGCGTTTGTCCTTGTGTCTAGTTGCGTTGGTGTGCAGTGCTCTATAGCGTCGTTTTGAGGGTAGGAGTAGAAACAATTTATTAACAGCCCACTAAGATGATTTAATTTGCGTTGTTCATTTAGGAAATAGGTTAAGTGTGTTACATGAATGCAGCAGGTGCTTATAAGATGCTCTACCTAGATGCTCTCCCTGTCAAGGAGCACATTTCCAAATTCCGCTTGGCACATGCCAAAGAAATCAGTTAAGCATCCCTTCCCATCTGCAAGACGCGGGGCTCCATCATTTTAATCAGTTAGGCTCCAAAACCCAAGAAAAGCAGCCCGGATAAATTTATGAATCCATTCCCCAAGTTTACTTTTAAAATCTATGGCCATTTCTGATATGAAGAAATCATAAATCCGCACGAGTGTAATGAACTCGGAATGAACCCAAGAACCAGTCTTAATAAATATGCCTGATTCAAAACACAATCTGCTAACCCGATCAAAGCAGGGGTCTTTTAATTAACCATTCATTATTAAATCCTCCAATTTGGATGCCCGGGGTCTAATTTGATGAAGAACCTGCAGTGGGAATAGCGGGCGCGTTGAGTTCTAGTTGTCAGTTCCAAAAACTACAGCTGGTAGAAAAGCCTACCCATCTTTTTACGAGCAGGGATATTTCAGCCAGTGAATGGCGTAAATAAATCAATTGATCCATTCATTCTCTCCATCCGCCTCAGTTTTTATTTTCTTCTTCTCTGCTTCGTTGGATGTGATGAAAGAAGTCTGGTTTCAAAATTTATTTGAAAGGGGAAGAGAACTGTACTTAACCTGGAGACCTAGGAGCCTGTCCGCCAATGTCCCAGATTTTATTCTACAACAGAGGTCTTCAAACTTGGCAACTTTAAGACTTGTGGACTTCAACTTCCAGAATTGCTGGCTGGAGAATTCTGAGAGTTGAAGTCCACAAGTCTTAAAGTTGAACACAAATCTTAAAGTTGAACACAAGTCTTAAAGTTGAAGTCCACAAGTCTTAAAGTTGAACACAAGTCTTAAAGTTGAAGTCCACAAGTCTTAAAGTTGAACACAAATCTTAAAGTTGAACACAAGTCTTAAAGTTGAAGTCCACAAGTCTTAAAGTTGAACACAAGTCTTAAAGTTGAAGTCCACAAGTCTTAAAGTTGAAGTCCACAAGTCTTAAAGTTGAACACAAGTCTTAAAGTTGAACACAAGTCTTAAAGTTGAAGTCCACAAGTCTTAAAGTTGAACACAAGTCTTAAAGTTGAAGTCCACAAGTCTTAAAGTTGAAGTCCACAAGTCTTAAAGTTGAACACAAGTCTTAAAGTTGAAGTCCACAAGTCTTAAAGTTGAAGTCCACAAGTCTTAAAGTTGAAGTCCACAAGTCTTAAAGTTGAACACAAGTCTTAAAGTTGAACACAAGTCTTAAAGTTGAAGTCCACAAGTCTTAAAGTTGAAGTCCACAAGTCTTAAAGTTGCCAAGTTTGGGGACCTGTGCTCTACCACATTCTTCCACACTGTTTGCAACCTCTTGATCTTCCCACACCTCCCTTGAAATCTCAAGGGAGGACTCAAGAAGCAACTCCCTGATGGAGTGTTTTCACTACCAGAGACAGCAATGAAGAGGAATCCTGGGCTTGAGAAATTCAGAATCTTCTAGACCACATGAAAAGTTTTTTTTTTTTAGTAATGTCAAGGTTTGGTATGTTGGGAGAATCCAATCATTGTCTTAGGCCACAGTGTGAATCACCTCATATCAAGCCCTTGTAGGGTTGATCGATATCGATACCCTCCAGCCCCCACCCTTCGGCCTCTGCCTCCCAGCCATTTGCCTCCTTGCAGCAAATAGCAAACGGCCTGTTTCAGCTTCAGCTTCAGCACAGCCTGATTAGCACAAGCAGCTGATTGTCTGTTGGTTTGGCCTCCCCAAAGATCAGCTGTTTCAGTCTGCAGGGATTGTCATTGCCTATTGCTGCCTCCATACTTCAGCCTCCGCATCCCAATGTTGGCCTCTGCGCACCCCATTTCCCATCCATTTTGATCCCTGCTGCCCTGGACCGGTGAAAAATGGAGCGTGCTGAGGCCAAAAACGGGCCGTGCAGAGAATGAAATTGGGATGCAGAGGCCAAAAATGAGGCGCATGGAGATGGCAATAGGCTATGGTAATCCCTGCAGCCTGAAACAGCTGATCCTCGTAAGGCCCGACAATCAGCTGCTTGGGCTAACCAGGCTGTGCTGAAACTGAAACTGGCTGTTTGCTGTTTGCTGCAAGGAGGCAAATTGCCGGGAGGCAGATTTTTTCCCCTCCCCAAAAGGTAGGTGCGTCTTATACTTCGGAGCATCTTATACTCCAAAAAATACGGCGTTCTCTTTTGTCAAAAAATACAGTTTTATTGGAGAGAAGGATCAAACCTATTTTGGGATCCCAGCTTGCCTCAACCTCTCCAAGAAATTGGGCGAGTGAAACAAATCTGTGATACACTTATTTGCAAATGGAGTTGGGTTGCTTTTTTTAAAAAAAAAAATCTCCCCTGCCTTTTAGACTCCACTAAACATCATTTATAGGATCATGGGTTGCCGTGATTATGCACTAACTACATGACTATTTTGACATAGTGCGAGCAATCTCGCTGTAGCCGCTTGCCAAGTTTCAAGGTTTATTGTTCCCATTTTTGCTAAAGAAGCTTTCAAAACTGCTCCTTCTTGGCAATGCTGGAAAAATAAGAAGAGGGAGGGAGGGAGGGAGGGAGGGTGGGAGGGAGGGAGGGAGGGAGGGAAGGAAGGAAGGAATTCTCCCCTTACATCTGTGCAAGGAGAAGGGATTTGATGTTTCGATTTGTCTTTCAGTCTGATGTCTTTTCTTTGCTTTTAGCACCTGTCCTTCAGTTCGGTACTCCTGCACGCTGTCAATCATTCCGTTGCTCTACCAATAACATTCATCATATGACAGGCCAAGTTTGGGGGAGGGGTTAGCATTCGTTTAAAAGACACTAAAAATAGAGCAGAGAAGGGGAAAAAAGAAAGGACTTGAGACAGGTAACAATTGAATGATATTTTATTGTCTTCTCTTCCCCTCCAAAATTGTCCTGGAAATCATCACCATCTCTTGAGTAATAATTAAAAAAAGACATTGCTGTGATATGTTGCTGTCTAAATATCATGGCTGAATTATCTAAAACTGATTAGAAGAGGTGAATTCTGTTGTCAAGAGGGGGATTCCTGGTATTAGATTCCAAGAGGGGGCAGGAATGAAAAAAGAGTGGGTTGATCCAGGACCAAAAAGGTTATGTCTGTCTGTCTGTCTGTCTCTCTCTCTCTCTCCTTCCTGCCTTCCTTCCTTCCATCCTGCCTGCCTGTCTTCCTGTCTTCCTTCCTTCCTGTTCTGACCCAGGCTTCCTTAAAAAGCAAGAAGCAAAGTCTTGGCCCCGGCAAAACCTCTTTTATTTACACGATGGTGAATTCCTTTCATTCAAGTCAGCAAGGCATGGCAAACAGTCTTTCTGAGGAATATTTATCAACACGAACCTTATCTCATTTGGAGAGCTGCCAAATTTTGCCTTGCCCTCCAAACGCAGGGCAAGGCAAGATCTCGTACAGAGTCTGTTATAGTCACAAACAGACATTTCCACTATTGAAATGACCGAATGAACAAATTGTTTCCTGCAAACGCCCCTCCCCATTCGCTTTTGTTTCCTATGGGAGGGGCGAATCACCTCCAAGGTGTGGCTCTACTCCTAAATCGACCCTGTTTTCTTAGTTGTTCTTGTCTTCTGGCAGCTCTGCGCATGCACTCACTGGGAACAGGCTCCAACTGTTCTTCTGCCTCACTGCTGTCTAGCTCCCTCTCTGCCTCCGACACAGAGCCCTCGTCTGAGTTTCCCTCAGCCCCCAGGACTGGCCCATATTCCTCTTCATCCTCCTTACTGTCCGACTGCTGCCAGCTCCACTGGCCACAGGCAGGCCACAACACTGCCTTCCTGTCTTCCATCCATCCTTCCTGTCATCTATCCATCCATCTATCCATCCATCCCATGCTTCCTTCTCCATGTCATCAACATTTTCTTCTCAATAGCCTAGACATCCAGTCAAACCAGCCTGTTTTCATTCAGCCATCCTTGCTTGGTGCAAAAGGCCCTTCTGAAGTCTTGAAGGATCATTGGTGATCTACAGGGTGGACACCGTAGATGAATCACTGAGTTGTCATGATGCCACAGTATACCCCATGGAACATAGACTCCATTTGTACCTCTATAGAAAGTAGAACCAGCTTCTGGAAAAAAAAAACATTACGAGAACTGAGAGACTCACCTTTTTCTCAAGAGCAGGGTTCTCCAACCTTGGCAACTTTAAGACTTGTGGACTTCAACTCCCAGAATTCCTCAGCCAGCTAGCTCAGGGAACTCTGGGAGTTGAAGTCCACAAGCCTTAAAGTTGCCAAGGTTGGAGACCCCTGCTCAAGAGGAAGTGTCACCCTTCTCTTTGGCCTTGAAGGTGGAGAATAATCTTTCTATTAATATCGGGGCAAGCCAGCTCTTGCCCTGCAGATGCTTTGGCCCTCGGTCAACCGGTCTCCAACCATTAACCAAGTTTTTTGGTGCTGTGATGGCTCCCCTCATCCAACACACTCCTTTCCTCCTCCTTCTCCTTTCACCAAAACTCTTAGCTGTCCTTGCCAATGACTAATTGCAAGAGAAATAATCCGCACAGGCCTTGCCAAGGCTCTCTTGTCGGTTACACAGGTAAGTTTCTCTCCCGCAACAATGCTTGTCTTGTCCTTCTATTTTTCATGTCTGGCTGTAGCTGACTGGAACAATGCAAGAAAGAAGGCCAAGGGGGGAAAAATGGGAGATTTATCCCAGTCGGCTTGCAAAGGGAGCTGACAGGCTTTGTAGTGTTACACGCTTGATACAAAAAGAAAACCCATTGTGCCGCAGCCTGCAGGAGTGAATTCTTTGTGGGAGCCTCTCAGATTTCCCCTTCTTTTAATTAATAGGATGTCCATCACCGCCTCTCACGGAATTAGGAGACAGGGGTAGATTTTTTCTAGCTAGAGAAAACACCCATGGCTACTCCGGCTACCAAGCAAATCTTAGGATAAGAACGCCCAAAAGGTTACACCACAAAAGAATGGGTGTTTCCTGACAATGAGAAAGGCCACACCTAGAATCCCAAATTGTCCATCCCAAATTGTGTAGCTAAAAGTCTGTAGAGATTCTCAGCCATCCAGGAGAACCACCCAGGTGACCCTGAGGACATTGACAAACCTCCAAGTGGCCTCAAGGACCCTCTAAAAGGATGCAAATGACCAGCAGTCTGCAAGGAGTATCAGTCCTTCCATTCCCCACCATCCAGTCAGAGCTGAAGAAGCTTCTGGGATGAGAAGAGAAACATCTTCAAAAAATAAATAAATTAGAAAGTCCAATTGCCTCTTGAAAAAGCACCTTTGAGCCACACCTGAGATTGGACTCTGAGACCTACTAACCTGTCTTCATATCTTACTAACTCTCAGTGGTGTGTTACAATTTAAACTCTTGAAAGGTCCAACTTGGAAGGAATGGGAGAAAGAAAGCTGCTTAAACTGGTGTCTTCTTTCCCTCCTTCTCTGGATTGACATGTCTCTGTCCACTAGCTTTCTTGGTGACAGCAGATAAATAGGATCTCCATCGCCTTCCTCCTCATAAGCCTTTTTTTAAAAAAAAGAAAAACCCATTCTACTGTCCACAATTTTTTGATGTTTTCTGCATCTCTCTCTCTCTCTCCTTCTCTGTCTCTCTCTGTCTCTGTCTGTATATGACTCTCTGTCTATCTGTCTCTTCCTGTGTGTGTGTGTCTCTCTCCCTCTGTGTGTCTCTCTCTGTGTCTCCGTCTCCCTCTGTATGCCTCTCTCTCTCTCTCTCTCTCTGTCTCTCTCTCTCTGTGTCTCTTTTTCTGTCTGTCTTTCTCTCGCTGTCTCTGTTTCTCTCTGTCTCTGTCTTTCTGCCTCTCTTTCTCTCTCTCTCTCTGTGTGTATGCCTCTCTGTCTCTCTCGCTGTCTCTCTGTTTCTGTCTGTCTGCCTGTCTGTCTCTCTCTGTCTCTCTGTCTCTCTCTCTCTGTCTCTCTCTGTGTCTCTCTGTCTCTCTCTGTCTGTCTGTCTGTCTGTCTGCCTGCCTCTCTCTGTGTGTGTTTAGTTTAGTTTAGTTTATTATATTTATATGCCACCCTTTCCCCCCGAAGGGGACTCAGGGCAGCTCACAACTCAAACCAGGAAAGGGGGATACAGACAAAAAAAATTGTGTGTGTGTGTGTGTGTCTCTGTGTCTGTCTCTCTCTCTCTCTCTCTGTGTGTCTGTCTCTCTCCCTCTGTGTCTCTCTCTGTGTCTCTGTCTCTCTCCCTCTGTATGCCTCTCTCTGTCTCTCTCTGTCTCTCTGTCTCTCTGTGTCTGTCTCTGTCTGTCTGTCTGTCTGTCTGTCTGTCTGTCTGTCTGTCTCTGTGTATTTCTTATCTTCTCCCACCAGGCATCAAAACGCCCCATCTGCGTTTTGTTTTGTATTTACAACCTCGAGGGACTATAAAAGCGACGTTCTCAGACTGACAGCCAATTGGCTTGATAAGGACTGTCTCTTCCTCCCACTCCCCTGCCATCCCACGAGGTAGGACAGGCCAAGCTGACACCGTATCACCATAGCAATTCTCTTCCTCTGTCCTGGGAAGATAAACCCATCACTCAACTGACTCCCAGACAGGTGTAGAGCAGAACGCTTCCCTGGTCTTCTGCCCCACTACTAATATCCCTGCTGCCCCACCCCCCAAGTGCTGCTAATCTTTCTCTCTTGATGGCATTGCTTGTCTTGTTCAAACATCACACACACAGACACACACACACAGACACACACACACAGACACACACACACAGACACACACAGACACACACAGACACACACAGACACAGACACACACACACACCTTGTGCCATCTTTTGAATTTCAAGGAGCTAGGAGACTTGGTGAGCATCCGTCTTGGTGAATATCCACCTTAGTCTGAAAAGAGGGGGAGATCAAATTCTGAAGACCAGGGCTGGCATCTTAGGTAGCTTTGGAAAGAAACATGTCTCCTAAAAGGACCGGCTCCTGATTTTTCATTCGGAGGGGTGGGGATGGGGGTGGGGAGAGAGAATCCTTCTTAATGTTTGAAATTGCATTGTGAAAAGAGGCCAACCAAGGTCCTTTCCTGTGACTCTGAGGCTACCATTTTTTGAGTACGCTGACTTGGCTTTAGCGGAAATTTGTCACCAAGAGAAGATGAAATATGATGCCTCGGATAGAAAATTTTCAAGATTGCTTGGGCAGGAACAGGAGATCAAAAGACACTTCTGTGTGAAATGGGAAGCTATACAGATATGGGGAGGGAGGGTGGGAGGGAGGACAAGAGGGAGGGACAAAGGAAGGAAGGAAGGAAAAAAGAAGGAATGAAGGAAGGGACAAGAGGGAGGGCAAGAGGGAAGGAAGGGAGAGAGGAAGGAAGGAAGGAAGGACAAGAGAAAGGGAGGGAGGACAAGTGGGAGGGAGGAAGAGCAAGAAGGAGGGAGGACAAAAGGGAATGAAGGAAGGGATGGAGGGAGGGAGGAAGGATAAGAGGGAGGAGGACAAGAGGGAAGGAAGGAAGAGAGGAAGAAAAGAAAGAAGCCAAGAGGGAGGGAGGGAGGAAGGACAAGAGGGAGGGAGGGCAAGAGGGAAGGGAGAGAGGGAGGAAGGAAGGAAAAGATGGAGGAAGGAAGGAGGGATAAGAGGGAGGGAGAACAAGAGTGTAGGAAGGGAGAGAGGGAGGGAGGAAGGAAGGAAAGAAGGAAGGAAGGACAAGAGGGAGGGAGAACAAGAGTGTAGGAAGGGAGAGAGGGAAGGAGGGAGGAAGGAAGGAAGGAAGGAAGGACAAGAGGGAGGGAGTACAAGAGTGTAGGAAGGGAGGGAGGAAGGAAGGAAAGAAGGAAGGAAGGACAAGAGGGAGGGAGAACAAGAGTGTAGGAAGGGAGAGAGGGAGGGAGGAAGGAAGGAAAGAAGGAAGGAAGGACAAGAGGGAGGGAGAACAAGAGTGTAGGAAGGGAGAGAGGGAAGGAGGGAGGAAGGAAGGACAAGAGGGAGGAAGAGCAAGAGGGAAGGAAGGGAGAGAGGGAGGAAGGAAGGAAAAGATGGAGGAAGGAAGGAAGGATAAGAGGGAGGGAGAACAAGAGTGTAGGAAGGGAGAGAGGGAGGGAGGAAGGAAGGAAAGAAGGAAGGAAGGAAGGACAAGAGGGAGGGAGGGTATTTTCCTCCTTAAACTCTTCTTGAATCCCTGGTTTCTCTTGAAACCCTCTGAATGCAGCCTTTCAGTGGAATCACATATTTAACAGTATTGATTGGGACTCACTAAGATCAGAGCTTTTATTCATCATTCTCACTGAAGGTGGATATCACACCGTATTTTTTAATGACTGGAGGATTTATGAACCTCTATGAAGCTATATTTCTAGGATTTCAGTTTCGAGGGAATTCAGCCTTCTCTTCCAGCGACATTGAAATTGAGTCAGTTCAACGGGGCTCCTTAATAAAGAGAAGTCCCAAAAAAGTTAATTCTGGGAGAGCGACGCGGTGCCTTCCTTCCGGACAATCCATAACGTTACAGTTTCATTTTGCTTACTGTCGATCCACCATCGTGGCTTGTCAATCATCTTTCATGGCTGAGCATGTTGTATGAGTCAAACCAACTGCAACCAACTTTGGTACATCCTGCTTTCAAACCCCTAGGCTTAGCAAGGAATTATTGGTTTCACACATCCCACTAAACCATAATGTTCAGGTTTTCATGTAATGTTTACCGTGAATCCAGGTGGCTATCTTTGAGTCCCTAAACTGAGATTAATTTAATCATGGTTTAGCCTGAGGTGTCAATCCATCTCCAATTTAGGCTTGAGTGAACCCATGTTTTTTCAAGATGTTTTATGGTCTTTAACCATGATCTGGACAGATGTTTGTAAAGATTCTCAGTCATCCAGCTTATGGTTCTCCCAAAGTTGCTTTTTCAGGAAGCAACTGGATTTTCTTGTTTTGTTTTTTTCTTTTGAAGAAGTTTCACTTCTCATCCAAGAAGCTTCTTCAGCTCTGACTGGATGATGGGGAATGGGAGGATTAATACTCCTTGCAGACAGTTGGTCATGTGCATCCTTTTAGAGGGCCGTTGAGGCCACTTGGAGGCTTATCTGTGTCTTCAAGGTCACCTGAGTGGTGCAAATGGTTCCTGTAGTCTGCAATTTTGTTCCCCTCTGGAAATCCATTCCTACTCCCACATCTTCCCAAAGGGTTTCCATCCCAAATTGGATAGCTAAAAGTCTGTAGAGATTCTCCGTCCTCCAGGTCATGGTTGTCCCAAAGGTGCTTTTTCAGGGAGCAACTGGACTTTCTTGTTTTTTTCTTTTGAAGATGTGAGCATGATACCATCATCTTTTAATAATACAATAATACAATAGCAGAGTTGGAAGGGACCTTGGAGGTCTTCTAGTCCAATCTTCTGCTAAAGAAGGAGACTATACCATTTCAGAAACATGGATACCCAGTCACTTCTTAAAATCCTCCAGTAATGGAGCACCCACAACTTCTGAAGTCAAGTCATTTCGCAGATTAATTGTTCTCACTGTCAGGAAATTTCTCCTCAGTTCTAAGTTGCTTCTCTCCTTGCTTAGTTTCCACCCATTGCTTCTTGTTCTACCCTCAGGTGTTTTGGAGAATGGCACCAGCCAATGCCATCTGGCTACCACCTGGGGGAGGGCTTTCTCTGTGGCAGCTCCGGCCCTTTGGAACGAACTCCCCGCAGAGATTCGGACCCTCACCTCTCTCCAGGCCTTCCGAAAAGCCGTCAAAACCTGGCTGTGCTGGCAGGCCTGGGGTTGATGAGTTCCCCTCCCCTCTCGACCTGTGTGGCTGTTGTGATTCTTGGTTATTTTAATCACTTGTATTGTGTTCTATGTTCCCTTTCCCCCCCTTGAGTTGTTTGTCGCCCTGAATCCCTCCCGGAAAAGGGCGGCATACAAATAAAATAAATCTAAATCTAATCTAAATCTTGACTCCCTCTTCTTTGTGGCAACCCCTGAGATATTGGAAGACTGCTATCCTCTCTCCCCTAATCCTTCTTTTCATCAAACTAGACATACCCAGTTTTTGAGACTGAAGGATGCCAATGCATGCAATGCAATGCAATGCATGCTGTGATTCCTTGATGTTGTCTCTCCATCTTCTTCTGCATCTGCCTCGTGTTCTTTGATCTTTGATTATAGACCAAAAATATATCCTTGTTGGTTATGCAGATTATTTCAGAGAGTAGTTTGTTCTGAGAAGCTGACTTTATGGCACTGCCCTTTGCTGGACTTAAAGAACATGCATACATTAACTCCACCATCCTAAATTGTGGGTTGCGGTGATGACCTTCTCCTCACATGAGATGTTTTTATAGCAATTAGCAATTAGACTTATATACTGCTTCATAGGGCTTTCAGCCCGCTCTAAGCGGCTTACAGAGTCAGCATATTGCCCCCAACAACAATCCGGGTCCTCATTTTACCCACCTCGGAAGGATGGAAGGCTGAGTCAACCTTGAGCCGGTGAGATTTGAACAGCCGAACTGCCGAACTAGCAGTCAGCTGAAGTAGCCTGCAGTGCTGCATTTAACCACTGCGCCACCTCGGCTCTCTATGTTTGCAGTCCACACTCTCAGTTGTGTAGTGTCAGCCACGACCTTCTCCTCACATGAGATGTTTGCAGTCCACACTCTCAGTTGTGTAGTGTCAGCCACAATCAGGCTTAAAATACGGCATCTCGCTCCCCTTTCCCTGTTTACTTCGCATTTTCAAGACTGGAGAATATGGTTGAACTCACGAGTTCATGCTGTTCTATGAGCTTGATGGTTGACATGATGTTACTGAGCAGAAGGTCTGCAGGAAAACATCAAAGCCCAAAGAAGGCATAGAACACAGTGTTTGGAATTTTCCAACGATTTCCAGAAAGCACCCTTCAAATTGCCTCATGAAAAAAAAAAGGCAATTATCAGAATAAAGACATCCAAATGCCAACTGCTACATTTGGGAAATAATTCCCAGTCTCTTTGTTGAAAACCACTCATGGGCTTAAAAAGTATTGAAACTCAACTTTGAAGGGGCAGGATTCCTATGCTTGAGTGGGAGATGGGTAGGAAGCAGGGGTAAAATTCAGCCAGTTCTGACAGGTTCTAAAGAACCGGTAGCAGAAAATTTGAGTAGTTCAGAGAACCAGTGAATACTACCTCTGGCTGGCCCCAAAGAGGGTGGGAATGGGGATTTTGCAATATCCTTCCCCTGGAGTGGGGAGAGAATGGGGATTTTGCAGTATCCTTCCCCTGGAGTGGGGAGGGAATGGGGATTTTGCAATATCCTTCCCCTGGAGTGGTGAGAGAATGGGGATCTTGCAATATCCTTCCCCTGGAGTGGGGAGGGAATGGGGATTTTGCAGTATCCTTCCCCTGGAGTGGTGAGAGAATGGGGATCTTGCAATATCCTTCCCCTGGAGTGGGGAGGGAATAGAGATTTTGCAATATCCTTCCCCTGGAGTGGTGAGAGAATGGGGATCTTGCAATATCCTTCCCCTGGAGTGGGGAGGGAATGGGGATTTTGCAGTATCCTTCCCCTGGAGTGTGGAGGGAATGGGGACTTTGCAGTATCCTTCCCCCACTCCAGGGGAAGGAGGGAATGGGGATTTTGCAGTATCCTTCCCCTGGAGCGGGAAGGGAATGGAGATTTTGGAGTATCCTTCCCCTGCCAGTCCACCAAGTCACTCCCACAGAACCAATAGTAAACAAATTCGAATTTCACCACTGATAGGAAGGGCTGATTTCAACACTGGAAAAGTTCTTGAAAGTTGAGCAATGGATAGACCACACTTAGAATCCTGCATCCAGTTTCGGTTGCCACGATGTAGAAAAGATGTGGAGACTCCAGAAAGAGTGCTGAGAAGAGCAACCAAGATGATTAGGGGACTGGAGGCTAAAACATATGAAGAACATTTGCAGGAACTGGGGATGTCTAGGTTAATTAAAAGAAGGACTAGGGGAGACATGATAGCAGTCTTCCAATATCCCAGGGGCTGCCCCAAAGAAGAGGGAGTCAAGCTGTTCTCCAAAGCATCAGAAGCCAGGATAAGAAGAAACTGCTGGAAACTAATCAAGGAGCAAAGCAACTTAGAACTAAGGACAGTGACAACAATTAATCAGTGGAATGACTTCCCTCTGGAAGTTGTGGGTGCCCCAACACTGGAGATTTCAGGAAGAGATTGGACAACCATTTGTGTGAAATGGCATAAGGCAGGGGTCAGCAACCTGTGGCTCTGGAGCTGCATGTGGCTCTTTCATCTCTCTGCTGCGGCTCCCTGTCACAACAATTGATAAGGCTTTCAGTTAGGAGAGGTAGAGGAAAACGGGTGCTGCACTAGGAGGAGACTCTATGGTGGTGGAACCGGACTTCCGGTCAGCAGAAGAAAAAGGACGCTGGGCTAGGAGGAAACTCTATGATGGGGGAATTGGACTTCCAGCCTTCTGTTTAGGACCTTTGTGGCTCTTTCAGTGTTCAATTTGCTGACCCCTGGCATAAGGGTTCCCACCTGAGCAGGGCATCGGACTAGAAGACCTCCAGGGTCCCACTCTGTTATTCTATTCTGTTTTTGAAAAATGAGGGAGAGTTTTGCAAAACTGAAAGCTCACCCATCTCTCTTGTGCCATTTTTCCTTGACCCTAATAAGAACACTCCCTGGTTGCAAGCTTTGGATAACTCACTCCTCTTTGCCTGCAACTGGATTTGATCCTTGGTTTTTAGTAAAGACATCTCGCAGGTCACGAGTTTGAGTAATAAAGGTCATGGATTTTATTTGAAATGATGCTTCAATCACCTCCACTCAGACTGAGTGATGTGCAGGCGCCCCATTGTACCTGCTCTTGGAGAGGGGGCAATCTACAGGAAAGCATTTTGCATCGCTCTTGGCAAAACCCAAGCTATCAATTACCCCGGCCTCCTTGGAGACTCAACCCCATTTTCAGGAGATGTAATGACTCCATCTTGACTGGTGGGAAATTCCACGTCGTTGGCTGAATCCTGGACTGCTTTGCAAAGCAAAAAAACAGGCTGTAATTGGAATTCACAAATAATTGCAGGTTTCAGGGCGGGAGAGTCGGAGGAAGAGAGCAAGAAAGACTCGCGATACGCAGAAAGGTGAATTGATAACAAAGGGCTGGTCTGATCAACAATTCTGAATCCAAGAGCAGTAATTATCCTGTTCCCTCTCTTCCACACGACACCTATTCCAGAGAGAACTGTTCTATTTAGAATTAGTGGGAGAAAAATGATAGTTTCAGAGCTGTAGCAATAGCAATAGCAATAGCAGTTAGACTTATATACCGCTTCATAGGGCTTTCAGCCCTCTCCAAGCGGTTTACAAAGTCAGCATATTGTCCCCATAGTCTGGGTCCTCATTTCCCCCACCTCGGAAGGATGGAAGGCTGAGTCAACCCTGAGCCAGTGAGGTTTATAGCAACAGCAATAGCAGTTAGACTTATATACCGCTTCCTAGGGCTTTCAGGCCTCTCCAAGCGGTTTACAAAGTCAGCATATTGTCCCCATAGTCTGGGTCCTCATTTCCCCCACCTCGGAAGGATGGAAGGCTGAGTCAACCCTGAGCCAGTGAGGTATATAGCAACAGCAATAGCAGTTAGACTTATATACCGCTTCATAGGGCTTTCAGCCCTCTCTAAGCGGTTTACAAAGTCAGCATATTGTCCCCATAGTCTGGGTCCTCATTTCACCCACCTCGGAAGGATGGAAGGCTGAGTCAACCTTGTAGATACACTGAAAGATATCTTGGAGCTGATTTCAAATTCCTGTTCAGGGTTTTGACAGTTTGTAAGTATTTAAAGATAGAGGTTCCCCTTGCACATATGTGCTAGTTGTTCCTGACTCTAGGGGGCGGTGCTCATCTCCATTTCAAAGCCGAAGAGCCAGCTCTGTCCGAAGACGTCTCCGTGGACATGTGGCTGGCATGACTAAATACTAAATGTACACAGAACGCTATTCCCTTCCCACCAAAGGTGGTTCCTGTTTTTCTACTTGCATTTTTACATGCTTTCAAACTACTAGGTTGGCAGAAGCTGGGACAAGTGGCGGGAGTTCGCTCCATTATGTGGCGCTGGGGATTTGAACCGGCAAACTGCTGACCTTTCTGATCGACAAGCTCAGCCACTGAGTCACTGCGTCTTTGTTAAATTTATTTGTTGCCTCTCTCGCTATGGAACTACTTGAGGTCCATGCACTGATGGCTGAGAAGAAGGAATGGTTTGTGTGAAGTATTAGAACCACTTTATAAAGCCATAGTAAGACCACACATGGAATACTGCATCCAATTCTGATCACCATATTATAGAAAAATAGCTGGCGCAGTGGTTAGAGTGCAGTACTGCAGGCCACTTCAGCTGACTGCTATCTGCAGTTCGGTGGTTCAAATCTCACCGGCTCAAGGTTGACTCAGCCTTCCATCCTTCCGAGGTGGGTGAAATGAGGATCCAGACTGTGGGGGCGATATGCTGACTCTGCAAACTGCTTAGAGAGGGCTGAAAGCCCTATGAAGCGGTATATAAGTCTAACTCCTATTGCTATTGCTATTGCTAAAATGTTGAGATTCTGGAAAGAATGCAGAAAAGAGCAACAAAGGCAATTAGGGGATTGTTAGCTAAAATATATGAGGAAGGGGTGATGTGATAAAATTGTTCCAATGTTTGAGGGGCTCCTACAAAGGCGGGATGTGTGTGGGTCAGATTATTTTCCAAAGCACCGGGAGGCAGGACAAGAAGCAATGGATGGAAACTAACCAAGGAGAGAAGCAACCTAGAATTAAGGAGACATTTTTGCAACAGTGAGAACAATTAATCTGCGGAATGACTTGACTTCAGAAGTTGTGGGTGCTCCATTACTGGAAGTTTTAAGATGTGACTGGACATCCATTTTTCTGAAATGGTATAGTCTCCTTCTTTAGCAGAGGATTGGACTAGAAGACCTCCAAGGTCCCTTCCAACTCTGTTATTCTGCTATTTCTGTTATCTCTTCTTTAACGATCTCACCACTCCACCTCTCACTACCTGGAGACTCGATCAAACTTATTCTTATAAGAAGAAACCTGATCTTGGCCGTTGACCAATGAAATCATGCTCGAGAAAACGATCAACAGAGAAACTATCCCCTAACAACAAGAAGCTACTAGCAACCATTTGTGGGCGAAGCTTACATGTAACATAGCAAAATGTGTGCTACTTTTAGAGAGATAAATTTGTCTCGATTGTCTCACAGGTAGTGCAGATAGAAGTGGCATTCTTCAGCCTGACGGGTGAGAAGAATGAGAGATCTCTTCTTTAATCATCTTCCTACTCAACTTCCCACTGCCTGGACCCTGAACAATCTTTTCTCTACTTCTTGTTTCTTCTTGATCACACCGATTTTTTTGACCTTAGCTCAAGGACAGTGATTTACATTGTGTGTGTGTGGGGGGGGGGGGGGGGTTCCAAGTTACACCCACAATTAAAGAAGGTTCCAAGACTTGAGGTTCCTCAAAGTTCCATTTCATTAGAGATGCCATGTTGGCACATCTGGGAAAACCCAAATCTGAAAGTTTCCCGGTTTTTCCCACCCAAAAGAAAGTCCACATCCCTGCCCGGCACCCACATGTCCATCACATGGTCCAATCAGGCACCGTCCCAACTGGAGATGCCTCCCAGTCACACCACTCCAGGTGCAGGGCAAGACGTCCTTGGCTCTCTGAGAAAGGAATGTTATTTTGACTATATCTATCCCACTCCATATCCTCCCCCCTCCCAATTTCCCATGGTAGAAAATCTGGCAGGCCTGAAGGGCCAATGTAAAATATTGGCTTCCAGGTCTGACAGTGTGTGTGTGTTTGTGTGTGTGTGTGTGTGTGTGTGTGTGTGTGTGTCTGAGAGAGAGAGAGAGACAGAGAGAGAGAGAGAGACAGAGACAGAGAGAGACAGAGAGACACACAGAGAGAGACAGAGAGAGACAGAGACAGAGACAGAGAGAGACAGAGAGACAGAGAGAGACAGAGAGAGAGGGACAGAGAGAGAGAGAGAGACAGAGACAGAGAGAGACAGAGAGAGACAGAGAGACAGAGAGAGACAGAGAGAGAGACAGAGAGACAGAGGGAGAGAGAGAGACAGAGAGAGACAGAGAGACAGAGAGAGACAGAGAGAGAGGGACAGAGAGAGAGAGAGAGACAGAGACAGAGAGAGACAGAGTGAGACAGAGAGACAGAGAGAGACAGAGAGAGAGACAGAGAGACAGAGGGAGAGAGAGAGACAGAGAGAGAGAGAGAGAGGGAGGGAGAGATGGGGGAGAAGGGAATATACTCAGCAAATTATATTTGTATGCCCCTCTCAACTATCTGAGCATTGGACCAAGAAAAAAAAATGCATTCGTAATATTTAATCTGAGTTCATTTTCCTACTTTTGCATAGACTGTACAGTGATTTTTATTTGTTTCAACCATTCCGCTGTTGCTTACTTTTATTTTATTTTTGGAAATTTCAGGGGTCATAGCGCCCTTATATTCAATAACGCTTCCATGGCAAAAAAAAAAGTTTGGGTTGATCCTTTTTATAAAAACTCAGCTTCTCGGGAGAATTAAAGGTGCTAAATTCTGCGATACACACTTCTCCATTCTTGCTGAATAAATACATCTGGCTAACCCAGAGTGTCATTCCACTGGTTTATAAATTCCTCATTATTTCCTCCAGCTGGCAGCATTTTACAATCTCTATTTATATCTTAGAGGGTCTTTGATGGTTCTAAGTATTGAACATCTGACCTTCTGCCAATAGAATGCTCATTTCATCACTGAGTTTGGGCCTCTTCTAATACTCTGATACGCATGGACACATGCCAATATTAGTCGGATGCTCAGTCACACGGGACCACAGAGTTTTGACTAAGGATCTGGGCAATTCATCACAACAACAGAGTCCAAGATCAAGTAGAATTGTGGAGTCCTTCTGCTTCCTGAGTTTGGTTGTTGATTTGCAAACATCCCATAACCCAGCTAGGCAACAATCACCAGGAGATGGTAAATTAAGAGTAAGAGCCCAGGTGGCGCAGTGGTTAGAGTGCAGTACTGCCGGCTACTTCAGCTGACTGTTATCTGCAGTTCGGCGGTTCAAATCTCAACGGCTCAGGGTTGACTCAGCCTTCCATCCTTCTGAGGTGGGTAAAATGAGGACCCAGACTTTGGGGGCGATATGCTGACTCTGTAAACCGCTTAGAGAGGGCTGAAAGCCCTATGAAGCGGTATATAAGTCTAACTGCTATTGCTATTGCTAAATTCTAATCCTACCTTCATCATGAAAGACAATCTGGTGCATTTGAGCCAGTCCCTCTGTCTCAACTCAACCCAACTCAAGGGTTGTTGTGAAGAACATAGGAGTAGTAATGTCAAGCGTGGGAAATCAGGAAATCGAGGCAATTCAAATGAATGTAAAGATTTACTGCAAGTTTAAGCGCTCTACAAGAATCTGAACTACTAATGGTCCAAGCAAATTGGCAATAGATGAAAGTCAATGGAATTCAAGGCGAACTGGACTTAGATCTTTTTTTTTCCTAGAATTTTTTTTTATTTTCCATTTTCATAGCATATAATCACATGTATACTATTACATAGTCAATATCATGTTGTATTATTAAGTAATTACATCAATTCATCTCACCATCAACTACCAAAGGGGAAAAAAAAAGTTATTGGCTCTTCTGCTCTCCATACACCATATTTATACCTTATCCGGCACTTTCTTCTCCCTCTCTCCTCCCCCTTTCTACCTCCTTTCTTCCCTCCATCATTTTCTACTCTACTTCCCCTTCCTTTCTCCTTCTCCTCTCTCCTCCTTATACACCTCATCTTCCCCGCTCACCCTCTCTCCTGTCCCTCTCTTCCTATCTTTCTTCTCTCCTCTGCTTCCCACTCTTCTACATCCTGTCTTCCCTCCATCATTTTCTACTCTACTTCCCCTTCCTTTCTCCTTCTCCTCTCTCCCCTCACCACTCCTCCTTATACACCTCATCTTCCCCCCTCATCCTCTCTCCTGTCCCTCTCTTCCTATCTTTCTTTTCTCCTCTGCTTCCCACTCTTCCTCTAATTCACTTGGTGTATTTCAGCTTCTGAGCAAACTCCCTTTTGTGTTGATAGTATTTATAATTCCATTTCAATATGCATAAAAAAGAAAAAAATAGCAGTATACGTGTACAATCATAATACCTTAAAATCCAACACCCCTCCTCCAACTCTGCTCCCTACCCCCCCAATCCCCCCAACCTGCCTCCCCCTGACTTCCCAGAACCAATACAAGGTATAAATCTTTAACAAAAAGAGTTCAAAATATACTTAAAGAATCTTTGAATTGAGCTTAGCTCCTCCTTGCTAGGCTAAAAGGACTTAGATCTCTTGTGGGAGCAAAGGAACTCGAGACCGATGACACATTTGACCCCACCCCCGAGCTCAGTCTGGTCCTCTCCTACATGTCAGAACCATTAAATGGTTTGCTAACTTGAGTTGTTTATAAACATAATAAAGCTGGGATATAAACAGAATTATGCTCAGATTCAGAAACACTGGTCTAAGGCAGCTGGCTCTGCTCCAAAGGCTTATGGGTTGATTCCAATCATCTGTCCAGCAGCATTCTATTGCCCCACAATTTAAGTCCCTCAAAATGTGTTTCACAGTGCAAGAAGGAGCTTCCCTTTGGAAATTCTGGCATGTGCAATTGGCTAAATATTGTTCTGTGCATTGGCAGAAACATGCCGACAATGGCATCAGAGATTAGGGAACCAATTCGCGGGCATAGTTTCTCCTTCCTTCCTTCCTTCCTTCCTTCCTTCCTTCCTTCCTTCCTTCCTTCCTTCCTTCCTTCCTTCGCAACATACTAGGACAGTTCCAGGGATGCGGTGGCTCAGTGGCTAAGAGGCTGAGCTTGTCAATCAGAAAGGTCAGTAGCTCGGTGGTTTGAATCCCTAGCACCGCATAACGGAGTGAGCTCCCGTGACTTGTCCCAGCTTCTGCCAACCTAGCGGTTCGAAAGCATGTAAAAAAGGCGAGTAGAAAAATAGGAACCACCGTTGGTGGGAAGGAAACAGTGTTCTGTGTACCTTCAGCATTTAGTCATGCCGGCCACATGACCACGGAGACGTCTTCGGACAGTGCTGGCTCTTCGGCTTTGAAATGGAGATGAGCACTGCCTCCTAGAGTCAGGAACAACTAGCACCCATGTGTGAGAGGAACCTTTACCTTTAACTATATCATTTCTTGGCTTTTCTCGACCCAGTAGTAGTTCCTTGATGAACCTTGTGTAAGGGTTCCAAGTAACACACCCAACACAATCAAAACTTCCAGGCAGGCTTATTCCTCAAAGTACAGATTTATTAAGCATGACATATTGGCACGTCTGAGGAAACCAGATTCTAAAGACCACCTTCGGACCCCCCCCCCCAGTTAGAAGTAAAGTTTTATTTCCCCTGCCCATGCAGCCCATCACATGGTCTAATCAGGTCGCAGTTCAAGGCTAGATTGGTCTCAGATCCCACCTCCTTAGCACCTGGTGGGAAAGTCCTTCGTTGGCAGAGGAAAGAATTTTATTTTGGCTACAATCCCCCAGCTATCTCTGCCTCCCCCATCCCATTCCCACAGCTCCACTCATCTCCACTGTGGCAGCCCTGAAGGTGCCTGGGGAAAATGGCTTCAGGGTTGACATCTTGCCATGAGTTTTAAAGACAAAACATGTGCCTAATGTGCACAGCTGATCCATTGCTCCTCCTCCTCCTCTGCCTACTAATATATGAGCAAAGTTCCTGTTTCGTTTAATCATCTCTGCAGCCTCCAAGGGATTCAGCCTCTTTGCTTCCCTGTGTTCTCAAGTAAGTCCCCGAGCATACAAAATGACTTCAAATTGAGAGGCATAATGAAGGCAAGCACACACCGGCATAAACATGTACACACCCCAACAACTGCTCCCGCTGCAGCAGAGGTGTCCTTCTGTGTCCTGGAAGGTGTTTCAAACTGGTTTTTCCTTGCAATCCAACTTCAACATTCTCCTGGGATTCCAAGCCAATGGAAACCCAACTGGCCAGGAAGACATCTTGGCAGTCAACTTATGTAAGTCAGTTTTGATTGGGGTGGGTGGGTGGAAGGTGGGGAATAGCTAACTTCTTGTCCACTATCAACCATCCCTTTCCATCCAGCCACATTCCAGGTCAACATCTGTATGGGATTCCCAGGGACAAGGTGGTCAGGCTTGGTTGGTTGGCTAGGTGATAGAGAATTAGATACGAATAAGTGGCCGTCCAGGATCACTCAAACTTATCTGGATTGACTCATTGAACGCCTGATTCATTTCAGTGCTTCTCGTCAACCTTCCAGTTTCATGGAGAAAGTCAATCCCATTGAATTTGCCTTTCCACTAAATCTATGAGTCAAGTATATCCATGCCATCTTACAAGAAACACGCGTGGGTGGATTGCTTGGCTTACGTGGTGGATCCCATCACTTCTTCTGCCATTGTCGCAGGACTCCACAGGGGAGCATCTGCAAAGAGGGAGCTTTGCTTTGTACCCAACTTTGGGGAAGTAGGAGTGATTTTGTCCCAGATTCTTGAGAGATCTTGGAGGGGAAGTAGGAGTGATTTTGTCCCAGATTCTTGAGAAATCTTGGAGGGGAAGTAGGAGTGATTTTGTCCCAGATTCTTGAGAGATCTTGGAGGGGACGTAGGAGCGATTTTGTCCCAGATTCTTGAGAGATCTTGTAGGGGAAGTAGGAGTGATTTTGTCCCAGATTCTTGAGAGATCTTGGAGGGGAAGTAGGAGTGATTTTGTCCTAGATTCTTGAGAGATCTTGGAGGAGAAGTAGGAGTGATTTTGTCCCAGATTCTTGAGAGATCTTGGAGGGGAAGTAGGAGTGATTTTGTCCCAGATTCTTGAGAAATCTTGGAGGGGAAGTAGGAGTGATTTTGTCCCAGATTCTTGAGAGATCTTGGAGGGGACGTAGGAGCGATTTTGTCCCAGATTCTTGAGAGATCTTGTAGGGGAAGTAGGAGTGATTTTGTCCCAGATTCTTGAGAGATCTTGGAGGGGAAGTAGGAGTGATTTTGTCCTAGATTCTTGAGAGATCTTGGAGGAGAAGTAGGAGTGATTTTGTCCCAGATTCTTGAGAGATCTTGGAGGGGAAGTAGGACTGTTTTTGTCCCAGATTCTTGAGAGATCTTGGAGGGGACATAGGAGCGATTTTGTCCCAGATTCTTGAGAGATCTTGGAGGGGAAGTAGGAGTGATTTTGTCCCAGATACTTGAGAAATGTTGAAGTAGGAGTGATTTTGTCCCAGATTCTTGAGAGATCTTGGAGGGTCCCAACTAGACTTGATCCGATATCAAACAGTATGGAGGGCCAGCCGATCGATCGCCTCATCAAGGCTGCATGGATCACAGCATTCCCTGCCGTCGAGAAAGGAAACGGTGAGCCTGAGATTAACTCCAATGCTTAGAACTCCACTTGATGAATAATTGAATCAATGAGCTACAGCAGAGCGCCAATTGCAACCAGAGAGCAGGAGAGGCGAAGGAGAGGAGGGGAGCAGAGAGGGAAGGAAGGAAAGGAAAGGAGTTTTTAAAGCAAAAACAGAAGAGTGAAAATGTGCCATGCCTTTCATGTTGGACAAGGCAGGGCTGCCATTTCTGATCTCGGCAACGTGAGTCTGCCTCCTTGCTGCCTGTTGTTGTGTCCCTTGGAAACCTCTGTTTCGCCATATTCCCTTTTAACTCGCAGCTTAGAATTGTTAAAAAACCAGGCACCTGCCAGTGCGAGCTGTCAAGGAAGGTTTCCCTCTGAATCATAATAACATCTGCCAGGGTTCTCTCCCCCACCTTCTTTCTTCTTTTCAATGCATGGAAAAGGAGGAAGCAAAAGGAGACACAGAGAGGGAGCGAAAAGAGAGAAACGTGGAAAGAAGGACGGGACATTACTCTCCCTCCTCCCCCATGTTTCCGTTACCAAAGAGATCCGAAGGGAACATGCGTTTTCTCTGCCCCTGGGGCCATTGGAAATAAACCGAGCACCATTTTAAGGGGCAGGTTCCAATGCCCTTTTGAAGTGGGGGGAGGGAAGCAAGCATGCCAGGAAAGAAGAGCCGAGGTGGCGCAGTGGTTAGCGTGCAGTACTGCAAGCCACTTCAGCTGACTGTTATCTGCAGTTCAACGGTTCTAATCTCACCGGCTCAAGATTGACTCAGCCTTCCATCCTTCCGAGGTGGGTGAAATGAGGACCCAGACTGTGGGGGAGATATGCTGACTCTGTAAACCGCTTAGAAAGGGCTGAAAGCCCTATGAAGCGGTATATAAGTCTAACTGCTATTGCTATTGCTATTGCTATTGATAAATGTCTTGTTATTTCCTGATGTTCAAACAGCAAGGGTGGTGGGATGGGGAGGAGATCTATTTGAAGTCCTGGCCAGTGGTGAAATCTAATTCCCTCCCCCTCACTGGTTCTGTGGGTGTGGCTTGGTGGGGAGTGTCATGTGACTGGGTGGGCGTGGCCAACATTTTTTTCACTTTCAGCTATTTTTTTAGCTTTTTGAAGCATTTTTTCCTGCTGGGAAAAAATGATTTTAAAAGTGGGGGGGGGCTTCTAACAACTGTGTTGCATAGCTGTGAGCTGTGCGATCCTTGGAAGCTTTTTTTTTTACTACCGGTTCGCAGAACCAAGGATAATCGTCCCGACCGGTTCGGCCAGACCGGGTTGAACCGGGAGGATTTCACCCCTAGTCCTGGCTGACGAGCTTCTTCATATTCATGAACATTTGAGGAGAAGAATGGGGAGAGGATGGAGGAAAGGGCAGGAAAAAATGGAAGTAAAGAAGAAAGAGAAGTTTTAACATCCTTGGACCCAAAAGCCTCTAGGATGCCTCCCAGATGAAAGCCAGGAGTTGAGGCCAGGGTGGCGCCAGTGTGATTGCTAAAATGACAAGAGAAGGAAGAGGAAACTCAAAGTAGAGTTTGCCTTTCTTCCTCCCTCTTCTTCCTCATCCCTGCCTACTTAGAGAAGACTCGAAGGTTGCTTAGAGGACTGAAACAAAATGCAAAATGGAAAACACCTATCGAACCCAAGTTAAACGCAGTTAGCAAGAAGAAGGCTTGACACATACAAGACCGCGGAAATGTTGACTGCATGAGTACACATATGTTCCAGTTCACCTTTTCCAAAAGAAACCTGACACATTTGCACAGATAGATTATTAAACTGGGTTTATCCAGGTGTCTCTTCCATAACCTACCTTCCTTCCTTCCTTCCTTCCTTCCTTCCTTCCTTCCTTCCTTCCTTCCTTCCTTCCTTCCTTCCTTCCTTCCTTCCTTCCTTCCTAGAATATTTGTACTTCAGGATTGAACTATTGAGAGCCTTGGTGCTCTCTGAGCTTGGTTGCTTTCTTGCAGACATTTCATTGCCAAACTAGACAATATTTTCCTTCCTTCCTTCCTTCCTTCCTTCCTTCCTTCCTTCCTTCCTTCCTTCCTTCCTTCCTTCCTTCCTTCCTTCTTTCCTCCATTCCATTCCATTCCTTTCTTCTTTCTTCCCCCTCCCTCTTTCCTTCCTCCTTTCCTCCCTCTTTCCTTCCTTCCTCCCCCTCCCTTCTTTCCTCCCTCCCTCCTTCCTTCCTTCATTTTCTCCTTCCTTTCTTCCTTCCTTCTTTCCCCTACCCTCCCTCCCTTCTTTCCTCCCTCCCTCCTTCCTTTCTTCCTTCTTTCCTCTTTCCTTCTTCCCTCCCTCCCTTCTTTCCCCTCTCCCTCCTTCCTTCCTTGTTTTCTCCTTCCTTCCTTCCTTCCTTCCTTCCTTCCTTCCTTCCTTCCTTCCTTCCTTCCTTCCTTCCTTCCTTCCTTCCTTCCTTCCTTCCTTCCTCCCTGCCTCCTTCCTTCCAACAGCCAACCAGACAGACACCTGCACCTCTCTTCAAATAAATAGACCTGTGTGTAATCCAGAGCCACTGAGTGTGTTATATCGATGCCTAGGATTTGGGGTTTTTTTGTGTGTGTTGCTCTTCAGATGGGTGGCGGCTTCTCTTTAAAATCTCATGCAAATGCTGGAGGTTTTGCTTTTGTGTGGCAAAGATGATTATTTCACTCAGGAGGGAACTGTGCCATTTTCCACACAGCTGGCTTTAAGGCTGTGTGTTGCGGTGAGCTGAAGAGACTGCTTTCTGCTCATGTTTCGAACGCAAACAAAGACAGCATCTCTGAACACGGCAACTGTGTCAACAATGAAGTGATTAGCAACTTATTTCAATCACGGAGTCTCTGAACAGATCGGATTTCTTTACACCTTCCCTCCATCTTTGTTCTTCCCCTCCACTCCTCCATCCTTCTCTGTCTGGATTTTTCTCCTGTTGCAATTGTCTTGCAGGCAAATGCCTTTCCACCCCATTAGATTTCCCAATGAAATATATGAGAATTACCTTCAGTGGTGGCAAGAAGCTGCAAGAACATAAAGCATGCAGGAAATGAATTATTAACTTTCCCATCCAACCAGCGACAGCCGTTATGTTTTGTGTTATAACCCATTAACACCGAGATGAGGAAGGGCAACCAATTAAAACAAACAACAACACCGACAACCCAAAACACGCCGAAAACTTCAGGGTATCTTCTCGGCAACGTCGCCTTTCAAGGATGAGAAGCTCCGGATTACAAAAGTGAAATCACGGCGGAGAAAGCAAAGCACTGATTTTGAACAATTCTGCTCCTAAATTGGAAAAGTCATTAGTAAATGGAAATTAAGGGGAAGAATGAGAGGTGCATATAATAATACTGGGAAACTTCTCAGCTTTTTCGAGGTTTAGAGCAGGCGTGTCCAAGTTTGAGGCTTGTGGACTTCGATTCCCAGAATTCCCCAGCCAGCCACGCTTAGGTATGAAAGCTGGCTGGCTGGCTGTAGACCAACCACCAGGAGATGGTGAATTCTAGTCCTGCTTTAGTCACAGAAGATGGCTAGGTGGCGCAGTGGTTAAATGCAGCACTGCAGGCTACTGCTAGATCAGCAGTTCAGCGGTTCAAATCTCACCGGCTCAGGGTTGACTCAGCCTTCCATCCTTCCGAGGTGGGTAAAATGAGGACCCAGATTGTTGGGGGCGATATGCTGACTCTCTGTAAACCGCTTAGAGAGGGCTGAAAGGCCTATGAAGCGGTATATAAGTCTACTGCTATTGCTATTGCTAGGTGACTCTGAGCCAATGACCAGGAGATGATGAGTCCAAGTTCTGCCTTGAGCATGGAAGCCAGCTGGATGAAAAGTAAGGAAGGGAGATAAGATTGGAACGGGATTGGATTGGATTGGATAGGATTGAAACAGTCCAGTCATGAGGACAGGTGGTAGATGACAGTAAGTGTTGGCGAAAGAAGTCCACCTCCACCCACCAGGCGCGTGGACGTGTCCAGCTGCTGAAGTGAGATCTTCCAGAAGGCTCTTCACTTTCACATGAACAAGAAGAGGATAATAAAGCTCCTCCTTCTGGGGGAAGATGTTGCAGAATGCCTATGCCTAACTGGGACTTCAAAGGGAGACCTGAAATTATTTCAAAACTGTACATCTCCCTGCTCTGTGAAGCTTCCTCTCTCATAGCCAGAGGGGGATTGTCAGGAAAAGAAAGCAATCAAGCTCAAAATGTCAACTGTCCTTTTCTGAAATGACCACCTGGAATCGAAAGAGGGAAGATGATGCTCAGCAGATATTTTGGGCTACCCTCCCTCCCTCCCTCCCTCCCTCCCTCCCTTCCTTCTTTCCTTTGAGATCAACCAAACCAACACAACCAGGGAATACTAAGGAGCTGGAATCCAAAACAACTCAGAGGCATTAGCTTTCTTTACTTTGGATGCAGAAGAGGTGGTGGAAAATAATCCTTGGTAATAGCAATAGCACTTAGATTTATATACTGCTTCACGGTGCTTTTTATAGCCCTCTCTAAGTGGTTGACAGAGTCAGCCTCTTGCCCCCAACAATCTGGGTTCTCATTTTACCCACCCCAGAAGTATAGAAAGCTGAGTAAACCTTGAGTTGGTTAGTATTGAACTGATAGCAGTCAGCAGATGTGAAGCAATAGCACTTAGATCTATATACCACTTTACAGTGCTTTGCAACCTTTTCCTAATTATGCCTAAATCTGATGGGATATTTTCTTTTTTCCAATATTGCGCATAGGTTATTCGTGCCACAGTTAATATATTTATAATTAGATGGAGCACATCTTTCTTATACCCATCCGGTATTATGCCTAGGACAGTGGTGGGTTTCAAAAATTGTTCGAACCTACTCTGTGGGTGTGGCCTCCTTTGTGGGAGTGGCTTGCCGCCCATGTGACTGGATGGGAGTGGCTTTCCGCCCATGTGACCGGATATGAAGATGCCGACAACACTTGCCAGAACCACCTTAAATTACCTCACACACAGCACTGGCCTGCATAAGAATATGATGTCAACTTGTTTTTTAAAAGGCATCTTTGGTTTGCGTTAAAACAACTTCAACACACGCAATGTTCTGATTGCACCACAAACGCAGTAGTCATCCTTACCTTTCACAGAGGCACTGAGTTTTATAAATAGGAGCATGATAGTGTAGAATAATCATATCCAAGGACCAGTGGTGGGTTTTTAAAACTTTGGGAACCTCTTCTGTAGGTGTGGCCTGCTTTCTGGTGGAACCTCTTCTAACCGGTTCGGTAGATTTGACGAACCGGTTCTACCAAATAGGTGCGAACTGGTAGGAACCCACCTCTGTGCCATACCATGAGAACCCGAGATCTGAAGGCTTAGATCAGAGAAGTCCAACCTTGCAACTTTAAGATCTGTGGACTATAACTCCCAGAATTCCCCAGCCAAGATAGCTAGGAGGGATAATTTCTGATCCAGCGATGTTTTATTGTATTTCTCTCCAGCAACATAGAAAATCTCCTATCCAAACACCAAGCCCATGAGATGGATTGGGGATAAGGAGATGGCATCATGCAAGATCCGAAAGGGGAAGGAGGGAGATTGAACCCAGGTCTCCTGCCAGTTTTAAGCCAACACTTCATCATCCCCCTTCTCCCTAAACAAACATGAATTAACAGTTGCCAGCCCACAGGATGGGATCGATAAACAAGCTAGCAAGCTCAGCTACTGGCTTTGCATATGAATGAGACAGGAATGGAATGAATGGCTGTAGGTACGTTCTGCAGGTCCATATTTGCCTTTCTTCATCAGACCATCTCCAAAAGAGGGGCTTGTTCTTCAGAAGCTGAAGAAGAAATGAAGATGAAATGAAGACTTCGTTTCAGGATGGATCAGAGGTGGTATTCAGACGGTTTGAACTGGTTCGGACGAACCGGTAGCAGAAATTTTGAGTAGTTCAAAGAACCGGCAAATACCACCTTTGGTTGGCCCCACCCCCCTGCCCCCATCGTTCCCTGTCCTATATTCCCTTGTTTTTTTTAGCTCAGCAGATTCGTGTGGCGGAGTGGATTGCCGCATCTCTGCTGGGCTAAAACACAGCTCAGTTCACCAGCACTGACACCGAGGGTGTTTTTTGAGTGCTGCATGCGCATATGCGCCCTCAGCACGCTCTCATAGAACCGGTAGGAAAAGATTTGGAAACCCACCACTAGCATGGATATATTATTTTGTCTGGTGGCCCAGAAATGAGTTGTCACTGGTTTGGAATGGTTTGGCCAAACCAGTAGTGGTTTGCTGACCTAGGTTGCTAGAACTGGCAGCGACCCAGGCTGGCCGCGCCCCCAAACCGGTTCCCCAGTTGGAGCAGCATGTTTCCCCCCCCATTTTTAAAATTTTCTGCACATGCACAGACCTATTTATGGGCAGCTGCACATGCACCAAACTGGCAGTAATGCCAGCAGCAACCCACCCCTGTGGTGCCCCCAGCCCAACCCCGAATGGTGAGGAGTAGAAAATGATCATCCAGCAGTGGAACAATGGAGGAGATGGAATGTGATTGCAAGAAATATTTCCTATCCAAAGGGGATAATCTCCTGTGATCAAGTGGAAATCTATGTCTCAAGTACTTTATCTAGTCTTTTTTAGGACATGTAAACCTGGAGGATAAGTAATAACCATTTCTTTTCATATTGATCAGACTATTATGTTTCCGAGAAGGAAATTACTGGCTGAAACACTCAAGATTTTTCTAAGGCAGAGCGTTTAAAGCAGATGGACTCCCGTTGGGAGTCCATGACAAGCCTATCTCCCAAAGATGAAAAGGGAGAATGTGTTGTTGTGTTACTCCGTCAGGAAGTACACAAGTACTCCTCGACTTAAACATCTCATTTAGACCATTTGAAGTGCCAACAGCACTGAAAAAAGTGGTTCTTTTTTTGCTTCTACAGCCACGCGATCCCATGATCAAAATTCAGATGCTTGGCTACTGACTCATAATTATGGTGTTTGCAGTGTCCCAGAGTCACGCAATCCCCTCTTGCAACCTTCTGGCAAGCCAGGTCCATGGGGGAATCCGAATTCACTTAACAACCAGGTGACTAACTTAACAACTGGAGTGATTCACTTAACAAATATAGCAAGGAAGGTCGCAAAATGGGGCAAAACTCCCTTAAAAATGGCTTGCTTGACAACAGGAATTTCGGCTTCAGTTGTGGCCGTAAATCGAGGACTAGCTGTATTCTTCCTGTTGTGGCCCAGTAGGAGCCATTGGAGCTGCCACCAGACTCCGACAGCGAGGGGCCTTATGAGCCGGCTCTGGAGGATGTGGAGGACCCTGGACATGGTTCCGACTCCGAGCAGGGCGCAGAGAGGCTGGTTGGCCACCAGGAGGCGCCTGAGCCTTGGACCAGTGGGGAGGAGACAACGGGGAGTGAGCCTGAGTCCAGCAGTGAGTTGTTCCTGGATGCCCGGCATCGAAGAGCTAATAGGCGTAAGGAACAGTTGCGCAGTTACAGGAGGTAATTGCACTCAGCTGGTGGTCATTAGGCTCCACTCCAGACTATAAAAAGACTCCTTGTGCACATGCCCCTCTTTTTCAGAAGTGAACACAGGATTGAATGTCGGAGGACATTACTGTGAACTTGGCAGGCTGGATTGCTGCCAAGCCTTATCTGTGTTTAATGCTGCCCAAGCTTGTCTGTGCCGGTTTGTTGCCAAGGACCTGTCTGTCTGTTAATTAAATGCCGTAACTTATCTCTGGCTCAGAGTGTGCTTGGTGTGGAACGAAGGGGGTCAGAACAATTCCCTTGCCATGTCCACCAAGCCATGCTCACAGAACTGGTAGTAATTTTTTTTTGAATTTCACTACTGCTTAAAGACATCCACTTTTTGACACCATCTGTATCAAGCAGGCAGTTGGTATCAAAAGTGTGCTTTCATAGCACAACTTTAACACAGCAGCTACCGGGCTGTTGCTGCCATCCAATCTTCAGTGTAAGCACCAATACCGTTTATCACATCATGTGTGCGCGCCTCTCTCTCTTTCTCTCTTTTATGTACATTGCCTTGAAATATTATCAATAATCTTTTCAATTCCAAGAATGAAACCGCTTCCCCAGTCATCTTTTCATCTGTTGCAGCAGAGATTAAATTGCAATTTTCAGGTGATGTAGTCACAAATCCACCGACAACCCCTCCCCTTTTTTTCCTTTCCCCTCCATTTCTGGGTGCAAAGTTGTGCTTCATAATTCTTACGGATGGTTTTCCTAGCAAGTTTATCTTTTGTGTCATCACAGCTGCACCATGCTGGCTCGCTATCTCTCCTCTGAATGAACAGCATACAAAATTGAAACCCAGAGGTTGCCCAGGTGTTTGTACTGCCTTGACCCCTGACAAATGAGCCCCAGAGGTCACTGTAACAGCATTGCCAAAAAGGCATTAAGAGTTGTTAACCTAATTCTGTGAAGCTTCTTCTCCGGTAATAGTGTATTGCTAACTAGGGCATACAAAACCTTTGCTAGACCAATTCTCGAATACAGCTCGTCTGCCTGGAATCCCCACTGTATATCGGACATTAATACGATTGATCGAGTACAGAGATATTTCACGAGAAGAGTCCTCCATTCCTCTATTCACAATAGAATTCCCTATGCCACCAGGCTCAAAATTCTGGGCCTGGACAACCTAGAACTATGCTGATTAAGGCCTGACCTAAGCTTAGTACACAAAATTGTCTGCTACAACGTCCTACCTGTCAACTACTACATCAGCTTCAACCCCAATAATACACGGGCAAACAATCGATACAAACTCAAGGTTAACCACTCCAAACTCGATTGCAGAAAATACGACTTCAGCAACAGAGTGGTCAACGCCTGGAATGCTCTACCTGACTCCATTGTTACATCCTCAAACCCCCACAGTTTCAACCTTAAACTGTCTACCATGGACCTTACCCCATTCCTAAGAGATCCGTAAAGGGGGTGTGCATAAGTGCACCACCATGCCTACCATCCCTGTCCTATTGTCCCCATTTATTCATACCCATTTCCTGTGTTCATGTCCATGTTTATACTTATACCTCTAATCTCGTACATGTTTGACAAACTAACTGTTAGGGTTCCAAATAGCATCCAAGAGTAAATCAGAGTCCGAGGCAAAGGATTGCTCAAAGTTCCAATTGATTAAGAGAGCCATGTTGGCACATCTGGGGAAACCTGAATCTGAAAGCTTCCTGGTTTTCCCCACCCAGTTGAAAGTTCAAGATCTTTCCCCACACACACACCAGCCCATCCCATGGTCCAATCTTCCACTGCTATGCTGGCAGCTTCCACCCATCCAGTTCTGGTCAGGTGCAGAGACAAAGGATGACCTTGGCTTTCTAGAAAGAATGTTGTTATGGCTACATAGCATCTAACTCCTTACAATCCCCCCTCCCATTTTCCCACAATAGAAAATGCATAGTAGAATAATAGAAAGTGTGGCAGGCCAAAGATCCAAAAGAAAAGATGGCTGACGGCCTGACACTAACTAACTAACTAACTAACTAACTAACTAACTAACTAACTAACTAACTAACTAACTACACACACACACACACACACAAATATTGCAAACCAATAAATGTTGGCAAAGGTTCAAGGGACGAGAAAAGAAGCGTGCCCAATTCTATGGGAAGGATTTCTTTAACATCTGGGCGTTTGCCAAGGAGGTGCCATGTCAGTGCATCATTCATTCCGCAAAAAAAGGCTGAGACAAAATTATCCCCGGCATGCTTTGAAGGAGGCAGCTGCACAACTTGTCAATGCAAAAGCACCCTGACATATTTTTGGCGACTCCAAAACCCCCCCTTTCCTTTCCTTTGCAAGCTTCCATATGCTTTTCCTGAGCGGCGCCCTGCAAACCGGCTTTCGCGTTTTCATTTCTGCCGACAAATGAGGAAATTCAGAGATGGTGCAAAGTGAGTTGGCTAATGACACTCTCTCTCTCTCTCTCTCTCTCTCTCTCTCTCTCTCTCTCTCTCTCTCTCTCTCTCTCTCTCTCTCTCTCTCTCTCACACACACACACACACACACACACACACACACACACACAAATAAAAGTGGATGGTTGTGCTTCAAGATCTCCTAAATGAATGGCTTCCTCTAAAAATCTATCTATCTATCTATCTATCTATCTATCTATCCATCAATCTATCTATTTATCTACCTATCTATCTCTATCTATCTATCTATCTATCTATCTATCTATCTATCTATCTATCTATCTATCTATCTATCTATCAATCATCTATCTCTATCTATGTCTCTCTATCTATATCTATATCTATCTATCTATCTATCTATCTATCTATCTATCTATCTATCTATCTATCTATCTATATCTGTGTGTGTGTGTGTGTTCCCCCTTGAGTTGTTCGCCGCCCTGAGTCCCACTGGGAATAGGGCGGCATATAAATAAAACAAATCTCAATCTCAAAACTCTGGAATGCCTGGAGCAATTTCAACCATACTTGGGGGGGTGTTCTGTTAAGATACAGCCTGTTGTGCCTTGAAATGGCTTCTACTCTACAGCTCAGTGGAGTTGCCATGGTAACGGCTTCACAGTACTCCACAAGTGGGCTCCCTCTGGTAAGGGGAAAAATCCAACATTAGAAATTATGTTTGGTCTGGACATTTCCTCCCTATAAATGAATATCAGTTAGTAATACATAAAGTAAAAGCGAGCGTTGTCATGTGTCAGCCCTTTCAGCTAGGTCAGGAAAGTTCAAGACTTTTCAAGAAATTCTGGAATACTGTGGATATAAGCAGTGTTTCCCAACCTGTGGCAACTTTCTGGATTATTGGTCAGTGGAATCCTTGGGGCTCTCTGAGCTCGGTTGTTTTCTTGCAGATATTTCATTACCAGACTAAGTTATGTTATCAGAGCTAGAAGGGATATAGGTTTGTGGAGAGGATGAGGGGCTGGGAGAGAAGTAAGAGGAAGACTGTGCGGTTCTTGATACTCTCTGAGCTTGGTTGTTTCCTTGCAGACATTTCATTACCCAACTAGGTAACATCATCAGTGCTAAAAGAGAGTGGGTCTTGCATAGAGGAGGAGGAGGAGGAAAAGAAGAAGGAGAAGGAAGAGGAGAAGGAGAAGGCAGCTGTGTGGTCCTTGGTGCTCTCTGAGTTTGGTTGTTTTCTTGCAGATATTTCATTCCCCAACTGGGTAATATCATCAGTGCTAAAAGGGAGTGAGTCTTGCAGAGAGGAGGAGGAGGAGGAGGAGGAAGAGGAGGAGGAGGAGGAGGAGGAGGAGGAGGAGGAGGAGGAGGAGGAGGAGAAGGAAAAGGCAACTGTGTGGTCCTTGGTGCTCTCTAAGCTTGGTTATTTTTTTGGAGGCATTCCATTACCCAACTAGGTAATATCATCAGTGATAAAAGGGAGTGAGATTTGCAGAGAGGAGGAGGAGGGGGAGGAGCAGGAGCAGGAGCAGGAGCAGGAGAAAGCATCTGTGTGGTCCTTGGTGCTCTCTGAGCTTGGTTATTTCCTTGCAGACATTTAATTACCCAACTGGGTAATATCATCAGTGCTAAAAGGGAGTGAGTCTTGCAGAGAGGAGGAGGAGGAGGAGGAGGAGGAGGAAGAGGAAGAGGAGGAGGAGGAGGAGGAGGAGGAGGAGGAGGAGGAGAAGGAGAAGGAGAAGGAGAAGGAGAAGGAGAAGGAGAAGGAGAAGGCAGCTGTGTGGTCCTTGGTGCTCTCTAAGCTTGGTTATTTTTTTGCAGGCATTCCATTACCCAACTAGGTAATATCATCAGTGATAAAAGGGGGTGAGATTTGCAGAGAGGAGGAAGAGGAGGAGGAGGGGAGGAGGGGGGGAGGAGGAGGAGGAGGAGGAGGAGGAGGAGGAGGAGGAGGAGGAGGAGGAGGAAAAGAAGAAGGAGGAGGAGGAGCAGGAGAAAGCATCTGAGTGGTCCTTGGTGCTCTCTGAGCTTGGTTATTTCCTTGCAGACATTTCATTACCCAACTGGGCAACATCATCAGTGAAATAGGGCTTGCACTCCTTAGTACTGATAGTGTGACCTAGTTGGGTAATGAGACATCTGCAAGAAACTCACCAAGCTCAGAAACCCTAGGCCACAAACGTTCTCTTCTATTTGACATTCACCCATAGCCATGCTGGTTGTGGAACTGGGGATCTGAAGTTCCCCCATCAAATTACCCCAGCCTGGAAACCAGCCATCTACAAATAGTCTGGTAGCGATTTCCTTTCTTTCTGTCTTATATAAAAAAAGAGAGAGATGAGTGTTCCCCCCCCCTCCCTTCGATGGTTTCTTCCTTTTCCTGGCTTAACTCAGGTTCTCTTTTTTTTCAAGGTGGTATAAACTGCTGGGACAGGCAGTTTATTCTCTGTGATAAGTGGAACTTTCTATGATTCATTACTTCCAGGGAGAGAACTTAATTTCTTCTAAGGGAAGTGAGAGTATTTTATCTGTATCGGGATTTTCTTGGCATCTGAGAGGACTCAGAAAATGAACCAATAATCTGACAGCAATTGCAAAAGAGAAAGGAGAAGAAAATCACCTTCTGTCTACATTTTTTTTCCTCCCCTGTCTGCAAAGTCCCTGCCTGCTGGGTAGAGGGTGGGAGACAAAATTATTAATATGGTGGAGAGCTGGTGAAGCTGCCATCGATTGTCATAGCAGAGGAAAACTCCCAGGCAAAATCTGGGAGGGCAGAGATGATGAGGGCAGACAGAAGCAAAACGAAAACGACGAGGATAGGATAGATTTTTTTTCTCCAAATCCTTTAGATTTGGACCAAAGAGAAACCATCTTAAAATCATCCAGTGATGGAGAATACAGAATTCAGAATAACGGATTTGGAAGGGACCTTGGAGGTCTTCTAGTCCAACCCTCTGCCTAGGCAGGAACACCAGCTTCAGACAAATGGCTATCCAACTTCTTCTTTAAAACTTCCAGTATTGGACCATTCACAACCTCTGGAGACAAAGCAGTTCCACTGATAAATTATTCTCACTGTCAGGAAGGAAGGAAGGAAGGAAGGAAGGAAGGAAGGAAGGAGAAAGAAAGAGAAAGAAAGAAGAAAGAAGTCTATGGAGATTGTCATCCAGGTCCTGGTTGTCCCAACGGTGCCTTTTTTGAAGAGGCAATCAGACTTTCTGGTTTTTCCTTGAAGGTATTTCTCTTCTCACCCAAGAAGCTTCTTCAGTTTTGACTGAATGATGGGAAGTAGAAGAAGGAAGATGGTGGGAAGAAAAAAGAAAGGAAGGAAGGAAGGAAGGAAGGAAGGAAAGATGGAAGGAAGGAAGGAAGGAAGGAAAGATGGAAGGAAGGAAGGAAGGAAAGATGGAAGGAAGGAAGGAAGGAAGGAAGGAAGGAAGGTGTCATAACTTGGCCCGGATCATCACAAAATGAAGGAAGGAAGGAGAGAGAGAGATAGAAAGAAAGAGCAAGCAAAAGAAAGAAAGAAAAAGAAGGGAGGTAGGAAGGAAAGAAAGAAAAAGAAGGGTGGGAGGGAGAGTGGAAGAAAGGAAGGGAGGGAGAGAGAGAGGAAGGAAGGGAAGGAAGGAAAGACAGACAGACAGACAGTCAGACATTCTATATCCTACCCAATTCAAGTTGGGGCAGGCAGGGAATTCCCCAAACCTCAATCAAGAAGCCGAGATGGGTGGCTCTCGAATCAGAGCTACCCCACAACGAGACGGGCACGGAATCTGCAGGCTGGCTTTGTATTCCGGAACACCAGCGTTCAATTTGGTCCCGCGAAGCGTCTCTCTCTCGCGATCTGCATATAAAGCTTCCCTGGAAATTGGCTTCTGACTTATTTAATCTCTACCCAGAGGAAATGGTCTCACTTAAATGGGCTTATGAGGAAGGCGCTGCAGATGGGCCTTTCAGCCAAAGAAAGAATGAGCCTCAATGAAGATTTATGCCCCAAATTACCATGCAAATATCTCAACCATTTGCAGCTCTCCATCACTCCCTCGCTCAGATTGTCTTTTAAAATGGATTAAACTGATGGCGAGGCTTCATATCCCAGAATTGGCTCCCCAGAAAGACACGCACACATAGACACACACCAGGAGAACAAGTGTGTGTTTGTGTTCATGTGTGCGTGTAAAAGCTTCATGTGTAAACACGGCATTGAAAACACGAGCATAGCAACATTTATTGCGCCGCTACGGTTGATGCTCTAACAGATCAGCAGCCGTGAATTGTGCGCAGCCTTTTCAGGTTATTATCCCGAGGTTGAGAAATGCCTCGTCTTTTTCTTCATTCCGTACTCTCTCTTTTTTTTTCATTCTCTCCTTTCTTTTTTTCTCTCTCCCGGTGAATAATCTGTATTGATTTTATTTGGTTGCTATCTTTCTTTCCTGCTGTATAATTTCTTAAAATAAGGCGCGCCGTACTTTACTCGTAATAGCTTTTGTGATTTTCCTGTCTCGGAGGTGCTATGCGAATACCATCCATTTAGATTCTATTAAACCAAGCCTGGTGAAAGTATTCAGGAGGGGGGTGGGAGAGAGAGGAAAAATGCAGAAGAGATGGGAGGAGGAGAAGAAAAGGAAGGAAGGAAGGACGGTCTCTGAAAGGAGACGAGAAGAAGGGAATGGAAAAAGGGAGGCAGGGAGGTTGTGTCTCCTTCCCACGGCTGGCTTTGACCACATCGGATATTTGGTTGACTTGGTTGCATTGTTACAGTTCTTGACTTACGACTGGTTCAAAGGTGGGTTCCTGCCGCCATTACTACAGGTTTGGCGCCCGAAAAACCTGTGTGCATTTGTACTTAAAATGGTCTGCACATGCACACAACATTAAAAAAGGGGGGGATCACGTTTTTTCAATGAAGATTGTTCTGCACATGTGCAGAACAGAAAATCAAGATGGTGTCGCCGATGATAGAACCAGTACAGTCACATGTCCACCGGAGTTACTACCTATTCGGCTGATCCGTACCGTACCGGTAGGAACCCATCTCTGCAGTGGTTGTTAGTGACCATTCAAAATTACGATGGATCCGCCAGCCCGAAAGGTGCTTATGACCCATTTTCAAATTTCTGACAGCTGCACACCAGAGATAATATTCAGCTGGTTGAGGCGAACGAGTAGCGCCGACGATCAGTTGGCCCTGCTTACCCACCCTTGCCCTATCCTGTCCTTTATTATCTGCTTTCTAGCTCACGTCAATCATGCAGCACTGCAAAATCCCCATTCTCTCTCTACTCCAGGGGAAGGATACTGCAAAATCTCCCTTCCCACCCCACTCCAGGGGAAGGATACTGCAAAATTTCCATTCCCTCCCCATTCCAGGGGAAGGATACTGCAAAATCCCCATTCCCTTCCCACTCCAGGGGAAGGATACTGCAAAATCCCCATTCCCTCCCCACTCCAGGGGAAGGATACTGCAAAATCCCCATTCCCTCCCCACTCCAGGGGAAGGATACTGCAAAATTTCCATTCCCTCCCCACTCCAGGGGAAGGATACTGCAAAATCTCCCTTCCCACCCCACTCCAGGGGAAGGATACTGCAAAATCCCCATTCCCTTCCCACTCCAGGGGAAGGATACTGCAAAATTTCCATTCCCTCCCCATTCCAGGGGAAGGATACTGCAAAATCTCCAGTCCCTCTCCATTCCACTAACCTGCTTTCCAGCTCCATTCTCCTGTGCAGGGCAACAGAAGAAGACCTAGCCGATCAGATGGAACTCCCATCAGCTGGGACTCAGGAGGCAGAGAATAGATGGGGGCATGGCCAGCCAGAGGTGGTATTTGCTGGTTCTCCAAACTACTCAAAATTTCCGCTACCGGTTCTCCAGAACCTGTCAAAACTGGCTGGATTTCACCGCTGGACTTGGCCCTCCCTGTTGGGGAACGTCAGCTGGCTCTCGAAACTGATGCCTTTTTGAATCATGGCTTCCAGTCTCACATATTTATGCTGCTGTGTGTTTTCCATAATGACTTTCCCCCGCTAAGTGAGTCTAGTGGGAGGACAGGCTTCTGCCAGAGTTCACGAGATCATTAGCAACGTCTCCACATCACCCTTCTAAATGGGTTTCTGTTTCAGGCAGCAACTGCCAGGGCCGAACCCTTGCCTTCATAAAAGACTGTTATTTTGATTACAGCCATATTGCAGGGTTTCATCATGTCCTCTAGTTTCCCTGACAAGGGGATCAATTATCTTGGTCTGAGACAATCAACGCAGGAAGATGTTTGCAGCAAGCATCTCTGAAGCCCGGGAGATGGGATCAAATCAGAATAATGATGTGCTAGAAATGGTAGGAAGGAGTCTGATTCGAGAGCCGGCCTTACGGAGGAGAGTAAAACAAGAGTATCTTTTAAAATAAAATAAAAAATTAAAAAGAGGAGGAGGAGGAGGGCGAACAGAGAGGCAGAGAGGTGTCCAGCTGAGAAGGATGACATTTGAAAATTCCACGTAGGAACCAATTTTCACTTCTTTCCCTCCCTATAATTTTTTTTTTGCAGTTTTAGAAATAGCAAAGCATCTGTTTTGCATTTGTTTATTAATTCAATTTAGGAGGCAGCCCAATTCCAGGAGACTTTGGACAGTGGACAGCATGAAAAGCAACAGAAATCAAACAAATATGAGAGGGGGAGAGAGAGAGAGAGAGAAAGCAAAATGAGTCAGCTAAATCTAAAATCCTAAAATCTTTGTATACCAAAGATTTCTTGTTCTCCTATCAGTTTGCCTAAATAAGGGCAGTATGCCAGTTATCAGCTGCCTTCAGAGTCAGACATCAGTGAAGCAGAGGAACAGCTGGAGCCTGTTCCCAGCGTGCACATGTGCAGAGTTGCCAGATGAAGGGAGCAGCTAAAGAACAGGGGTCAAATTTGGAGTAAGGCGTCAGCTGGATGATGAATGGCCCCTCCCAGAGGAAATAAAAGAGGAGGCAAAGGGGAGTGGAGTTTGCAGGAGGCAATTAATTCATTTCATTGGTTCGTGACTCTCCGAGGCTCCTTGCCAAGTTTTGCAGATATCAGCATGCGAATGAGCAGAGTTCACAGTAAATTAATAAAAGGGGTTTTTGTCAGGACAAGGAGTCTGAGCTTCATGGTTTGGGGAAGCCTAGGTCAAAACTAAGGGAATGAGGTTTGCAGAGAGGAGGAGGAGGAGGAGGAGGAGGAGGAGGAGGAGGAGGAGGAGGAGGAGGAGGAGGAGGAGGAGGACAACGATGACTGTGAGATTGTTGGTGCTCTCTGAGTTTGGTTGCAGACATTTCATTGCCAAACTAGACAACATATTTAGTGCTAGAAGGGAGATGGTTTTTCTTTCTTTAGGACTGAAGATCTTCTCTAGTTGGGTAATGACCCATCTGTAAGAAACCCATCAAATTTAGAGAGCACCAAGTACTTATAAGAGCCGAGGTGGTGCAGTGGTTAGGGTGCAGTACTGCAGGCAACTTCAGCTGACTGCTATCTGCAGTTCGGCTGTTCAAATCTCACCGGCTCAAGGTTGACTCAGCCTTCCATCCTTCCGAGGTGGGTGAAATGAGGACCGGGATTGTTGTTGGGGGCGATATGCTGACTCTGTAAACCGCTTAGAGAGGGCTGAAAGCCCTATGAAGCGGTAGATAAGTTTAACTGCTATTGCTACCCCACAGTTCAACCCTGAGCTACAAATAGGATCTTCTATTGGTTGTGTATCCTTTGTAGGCTACCTGAGCAGATTTTTCACAGGGCCACCTGAGCTGTTGTGTCTCTCAGGTGAGTGGATGCAGTACCACACTTCCTCTACCTCTTCAGGGATGGCAGTGCGACAGTGGGGAAGATAAGAGCAGCAGGATGTGGTCCAATCACAGCCTAGGGCGAATAGGAGCGCGCCCAGCAACGAGTAAGAAGGTTTTCCGAATTGCAAACCCCTTTCAGTGAAGAGAAACTGACTTATTCTGAATTCCCCTTCCTTCCGCGAAGGACTTGGCATTCCGCCCGGGTAGCTACCGAATGCCGAATTACTGCTGGGAGAAACATAACTTGGAAAAGTGCAAGTTGGCCGGCATCCTAACATCACCACCCCGTGTCCAATTTGATGCAGGTCTCGACTCTCTTTATCTAGTGGGAGACTGTCAGAGCAGCGTCTCCCGCCAGACTTCCCTTCGAGCGAGGGGAAAAACATCTTCCTCTCATTAACCGCCACCTCCTTCAATTGCAGGAGTCCCTTGTGAACCAGAAGTAAATAGAACAGATCCCTCCGAGCATTGATAGAGAGAGAGAGAGAGAGAGAGAGGGAGGGAGGGAGGGAGGGAGGGAGAGAGAGAGGGAGAGAGAGAGAGCTATCATCCCTAAAAACTGCCTCTACGTTTGAATGGAATAGAATAGAATAAGAAAGAATAGAACAGAACAGAACAGGAATAGAATAGAATAGACTATAGAATAGAATAGACTATAGAATAGAATAGACTATAGAATAGAATAGACTATAGAATAGAATAGACTATAGAATAGAATAGACTATAGAATAGAATAGAATAGAACAGAGGAGCCAAGGTGGCGCAGTGGTTAGGGTGCAGTACTGCAGGCCACTTCAGCTGACTGTTATCTGCAGTTCAGCGGTTCAAATCTCACCGGCTCAAGGTTGACTCAGCCTTCCATCCTTCCGAGGTGGGTGAAATGAGGACCCAGACTGTAGGGGCGATATGCTGACTCTGTAAACCGCTTAGAGAGGGCTGAAAGCCCTATGAAGCGGTATATAAGTCTAACTACTATTGTTATAGAATAGAACAGATATTGGAATGTAGGATAGGATAGGATAGGATAGGATAGGATAGGATAGGATAGGATAGGATAGGATAGGATAGGATAGGATAGGATAGGATAGGATAGGATAGGATAGGATAGGATAGGATAGGATAGGATAGGATAGAGAATAGTATAGGTTAGAACAGGAATAGAATACAACAGAACAGAATAGAATACAGAATAGAATACAGTAGAGAACAGAACATAGAATAGAATAGAACAGAGCAGAGCAGAGCAGAGCAGAGCAGAGCAGAGCAGAACAGAACAGAACAGAACAGAACAGAACAGAACAGAACAGAACAGAACAGAATAGAATAGAATAGAATTCTTTATTGGCCAAGTGTGATTTGACACCCAAGGAATTTGTCTTTGATGCATCTGTTCTAAGTGTACATAAAAAGACAAGATACATCCATCAAGAATCATAAGGTACAACACTTAATGATAGTCATAGGATACTAAATAAGCAATCAAATCATACTAGGAAACAAATGAAACAATATAAATCGTAGAGATACAAGCCACAAGGTTACAGTCATACATGGGAGGAGATAGGTAAGAGGAAGGGCAGAACTTAATGAGTCATAAGGTACAAATAAGCAATCAAAACACCCTAGGAAACAATATCAATATAAAATGTAAGGATACACGCAACGAAGTTACAGTCCTGCAGTCCTAAGTGGGAGGAGATGGGGGATAGGAAGGATGAGAAGATTAATAGTAATGCAGACTTAGTGAATGGCTTGACAGTGGTGAGGGAATTATTTGTTTAGCAGAGGGATGGCGTTCGGGGGGGAAAACTGTCCTTGTGTCTTGTTGTTCTGGTGTATTGGTATTGGTATTGGTATTTTATTATTTGTATGCCGCCCTTCTCCGGGAGGACTCAGGGCGGCGAACAATTCAAAGGGGGAAAAAAGGGGGAACATAAAAGACAAAATACACATAATAAAAGTAGGCAACAGTCTGCACAACCATACATGTCGAGAGGGGAGGGAACTCATCACCCCCAGGCCTGCCGGCAAAGCCAGGTTTTGACGGCTTTTCGGAAGGCCTGGAGGGAGGTGAGGGTCCGAATCCCTGTGGGGAGTTCATTCCAGAGGGCCGGAGCTGCCACAGAGAAGGCCCTCCCCCGGGTAGTAGCCAGATGGCATTGGCTGGTGGATGGCACCCGGAGGAGGCCAACCCTGTGAGATCTAATGGGTCTGTGGGAGGTAATTGGCAGCAGGCGGTCTGCAGGTGTGCAGTGCCCTATAGCGTCATTTTGAGGGTAGAAGGGTAGGAGAACATAGAGCCATTTAAAAATTGCCACTTGCCTTCCACGCAAGTGAGGAGAGAAGGGCCAAAGATGGGCAGCGTCCAAGATAACTTCCAGCAGAAAAAAGAATTTTTGATACCAGTTTTCCCTGACCTTTCCATATGCCAGGTAATTACATTGTAAGTTAAAAGCAAAGAGGCAACCGCTTCCACTAATAGTAGCCAACGGAGGCGATTGTGGAAGGTCCATCTGTTTGCGGATATAGTTTATGGCCGAGGTGCATTAACAACCTTGAGCTCTGCACCAGCCTTGATTAGACTAAATAGGATCAAAGGTAGCCTGGCCAATAAATACCTTGCACAGAACAATGCCAGCGTCTTTCTAATTACAGCTGGAGGTGAATTATTACTAAAATGAGCTTCTGTGTTGGGGCGGAGAAGAGCTTCTCCTCAAGTTATGCGGGTTACGTAAAGGTAAAGGTTCCCCTTGCAAATATGTGCTAGTCGTTCCCGAATCTAGGGGGCGGTGCTCATCTCCGCTTCAATGCAGAAGAGCCAGCGCTGTCCAAAGACGTCTCCCTGGTCATGTGGCCAGCAAGACTCAACACTGAAGGCACATGGAATGCTGTTCCCTTCCCACCGAAGGTGGTTCCTATTTTTCTACTTGCATTTTTTACGTGCTTTCGAACTGCTAAGTTGGCAGAAGCTGGGACAAGTCACGGGAGCTCACTCCGTTACGCAGTGCTAGGGATTCGAACCACCGAACCTTTCTGATCGACAAGCTCAGCATCTGAAGCGCCACCTTGGCTCTTTGAACAGCCCTTTTCAACAGAGGGTGAGGGATATGCCATCATCTCTCTTTCCTGTTCACAACACAGTCGTTTCAGCACTTCCAAGAAGGTTCCACACCCATTGGCACTATTGAGGGCACAACTAAAGCTCCAGGTGGCCTCAATGACTCTCAGAGGGAGTGCCAATGACCAGATGACTGTAACTCTTCCATCCTCCACCCTTCCATCAGAACCTGAAGAACCTTCTTGGGGTTGAGAAGTGAAACTTCTTCAAGGAAAAACAAAGTCCAGTTGCCTCAACCGAGTGAGTGAGTAGACTTGGAGAAAATGCATAAACCAATTCAAGAATTAGTTGTGCAACATGATTCAGATTCCATGTTTACTTCTTGGTGGATATTTAGAAAAGGGGGGGTGGGAGGGAGTTGCATTCCAGGGTAATTGGGTGCTTCTTTCTGGAGGCTACTGTTCTACGGATCGCACATCTGTCGGACTATAACTGATAGTCTTTGACATCATCCTACGCTGAGTGATCTTCCCAAAAAAAGGAGTTTAAAAAATGTACAGCGAGATTAGATCTTCCCCACCAGCTATGATGTTCAAAGCACCATGAATTGTGGCTCTGCTTGCAACGTTTATCCAATTTGGACAAGCCAAGTTTACACCACGTACTATTTTTTTTAAAAAAAAGAAGAAAGAGAGAAACAACACTCTTACTTGTTTTCTCGTATTTCACCTGGGAGCTTTGCCTGATGCAAAACTCAGCCCTCTGTTTTATTCCAATTATATTTTTTATTAAGCATCTTTCTTTAAAAAAAAAAGACAGATAACAAGAAAAAGGAGAAAAGGATGAATAAAACAGAAAAAAAAATGAATAAAACAGAAGCGTACAAGGATCAGACAACCAAGATGGATACAAGGATCATACCACCAGGATAGATTTTTCAATAGTTCATGAATTAGGTTTAAGTAACAGAACATGTTCTGAAATGCAGTTAAAATCCAAACAATATATAAACATCAACAGCAGTAGTCAACACAAAATGGATTAAAAAATGACTGTTCCTTCTATCCAGGTCTACTGAAGATCTATTTTGATTTCACAGTTTTGGCTTCTGTTTGCCGAGAAATATTGGTTTGTAATTGCTCCTCGGTAAATGGTGCAGGCAGACCTGGGACCACTCAGAGATATGAGTGATGACTGAACATTTTCCCAGCTTGCTTGCTAATGTTGGAGATGCTATTTGCATGCCAACTAGAAATGCTGATATCCTCCATTGTATCTCTGAGGGCATTTTTCCATTATCTTCTGCTGTATTACTCCGAGATCAACTCCAGAGCAAATTGATACCTATTTGTTGTGGCCAGCCAGTGGCCAGCACGTCTGGCAGTGGATTTGGACAGTGAGGAGGGTTGGGAAGGAAGATGGGCCAGTCCTGGAGTCTGGGGAAGGCTCTGATGAGGGCTCTGTGTCGGAGGCAGAGAGGGGGCCAGGGCCGTCTGACAGTTATCAGCTGCCTTCGGAGTCATAAATCGGTGAAGCAGACGAACAGCTGGAGCCTGTTCCCAATGTGTGCATGCACAGAGTTGCATGACGAAGGGAACAGCTAAGGAACAAGGGTCGACTTGGGAGTTAAAGCCACAGGTGGAGGGTGAATGGGCCCTCCCATAGGGAATAAAAGAGGGGCAAAAGGGGGAGGGGTGTTTGCAGGAGACAATTAGTTCATTGGTGTGAAGATTTGCTCATCTGAGAGTCTCCTTGCCAAATATTTCCTTGTACTGGAAGCTATCGACCTGGCAACTAGCCAAGAACTGATAAGGTCTGTGTTTGCAATTCACCCTTGAAAGACTGTTTGCTGGGACTTTGCTGGATGTGAATGCTAGGAATTCTGAATTTTGATCATGTGACCATGGAGTGAGCAATGGTCGTAAGTGTGAAAAGTAGCCCTACGTCACTTTTTTAAGTGTCATTGTAACTTTGAACAATCATTAAATGAACTGTTGCAAGTGAAGGGCTACCTATATGAGCATAACTCTGCAAGAATATCCTGAGGATATTCTAAAGAAGACTATAACACTCGAAAATGATTGTAGCCTTATTTAGATGCAGATCTTAGATGTATTGTTAAATACATCCAAGGTGGCGCAGTGGTTAAATGCAGCACTGCAGGCTACTTCAGCTGACTGCAGTTCTGCAGCTCGGCGGTTCAAATCTTACCGGCTCAAGGTTGACTCAGCCTTCCATCCTTCCAAGGTGGGTAAAATGAGGACCCAGATTGTTGTTGGGGGCGATATGCTGACTCTGTAAACCGCTTAGAGAGGGCTGAAAGCCATATGAAGCGGTATATAAGTCTAACTGCTACTGCTATTGCTATTGCTAAATGGAAGAGATCCTCCTTTTTTTTAACAGTTAAAAAAATGATAAAGCAGATCAAAATAAGAGACCACAGTCCCAAAGTGGGCTTAATGAGTAGACCTTTGCTTTAATTGGATTAGGAAAACAGAGTACTTAGGTTAGGTTTAGCTCTGGAATTATTATTATGATTAGGAGGACAGCTAAGTATAATGTTCCCGCAAAGCTAACATTTGTGTTTTCCAATTACATGTTAGTTCGTAAATAGGGCTCTTTCTCACTTTTAGCAGGTATATGTAACAAAACTGATTTGATAATCACCCCTTTCCCTTGGTTATGACAAAATGAAATGTAATTTTTCCCTAGGTTTTCTATACCATTTACTCTGCTGGGAGCGTTTTATTGTGTAGGGTTATGAAAGCAAAGGTGTTTTCAAAGAAAACAGGCTCCATTTTCGGAAAATAAAATTGTACACTCTCTGCCTTCCTTCTATTTCCCCTTGTAAACACGGGGATGTTGATGCTACCTATATAATTGGTTTCCTAATGAGATTCGTAAAAAGAGCTGTACTTTGGCCCGGCAGGAAATTTCTGTAGATTTTTCTCCTTTTTGGAAAACTGCCCTTGTATGATAAAAAAAAATAAAAATGAGAGGAGACTTCTTAAAGGCCAAACTTCGTGCCTAATCCTGCTATCGCTTCTGATCAGTTAACTCCGTCAGAAGTACAAATATCATTAACCCATCAACGGTTTGCTATGGGATTAGAGCTGCTTCCTGCATAAAAGCAGATCAGGAATTAGAAGTTTAGTGGTGAAAGCAGAGAGGGGTTATTTAAATCAGTGTTTTTAAGTCCACCCATCTTCAAGCTGTCAAGGTTGAAAAACACTGATTTAAATAACTCACCTGAGCGTTGCTATACAGTATTACCTGCAAAAGCTTGATGCAGGAGTGTTTGACCATGGAAACTTTAAGACCTGAGGACTTCAACTCCCAACATTAATCAGAATAGAGCAGGAAGGGACCTTGAAGGTCTTCTAGTCCAACCCCCTGCTCAAGCAGGAGACCCCCATACCATTACAGACAAGTGGCTCTCCAGTCTCTTCTTAAAAGCCTCCAGTGATGGAGCATCAACAACTTCTGGAGCAGTGGTGAAATTCAAAAATTTTACTACCGGGTTCTGTGGACGTGGCTTGGTGGGTGTGGCAGGGGAAGGATACTGCAAAATCTCCATTCCCTCCCCATTCCTGGGGGAAGGATACTACAAAATCTTCATTCCCACCCCACTCCAGGGGAAGGATACTGCAAAATCTCCATTCCCTCCCCACTCCAGGGGAAGGATACTGCAAAATCTCCATTCCCTCTCCACTCCAAGGGAAGGATACTGCAAAATCCCCATTCCCCTCACTCCAGTGGAAGGATACTGCAAACTCTCCATTCCCTCCCCACTCCAGGGGAAGGATACTGCAAAATCTCCATTCCCACCTCACTCCAGGGAAGGATACTGCAAAATCTCCATTCCCTCCCCACTCCAGGGGAAGGATACTGCAAAATCCCCATTCCCTCCCCACTCCAGGGGAAGAATACTGCAAAATTTCCATTCCCACCTCACTCCAGGGGAAGGATACTGCAAAATCTCCATTCCCTCCCCACTCCAGGGGAAGGATACTGCAAAATCTCCATTCCCACCTCACTCCAGGGGAAGGATACTGCAAAATCTCCATTCCCTCCCCACTCCAGGGGAAGGATACTGCAAAATCTCCATTCCCTCCCCATTCCTGGGGAAAGGTTATTGCAAAATCCCCATTCCCTCCCCACTCTGGGGCCAGCCAGAGGTGGCATTTGCCGATTCTCCAAACTATTCAAAATTTCCACTACCGGTTCTCCAGAACCTGTCAGAACCTGCTGAATTTCACCTTGTTCTGGAGGTAAGTCATTCCACTGATTAACTGTCCTCACTTTTTGGAAGTTTCTCCTTAATTCCAGGTTGCTTCTCTCCTTGATTAGTTTCCATCCATTGTTTCTTGCGCTTTGGAAAATAAGTTGACCCCCCCCCCTTGTTTGTGGCAGCCCCTCAGATAATGGAATACTGTGATCATGTCAACCCTAGTCCTTCTTTTTTCTCTAGACCAGCCATATCCAGTTCCTGCAACCGTTCTTCTTATGTTTTAGTCTCCAGGCCTTTAATCATCTCCCAGAATAGCTGGCTGGGGAATTCTGGGAGTTGAAGCCTACAGATCTTACAATACAATACAATAGCAGAGTTGGAAGAGACCTTGGAGGTCTTCTAGTCCACCCCCCTGCCTAGGCAGGAAAGCCTACACCGTTCCAGACAAATGGCTATCCAACATCATCTTAAAGACTTCCAGTGTTGGCGCATTCACAACTTCTTGAGGCAAGTGGTTCCACTGATTCATCGTTCTAACTGTCAGGAAATTTCCTCCTCAGTTCTAAGTTGCTTCTCTCCTTGATTAGTTTCCACCCATTGCTTCTTGTTCCACCTTCAGGTGCTTTGGAGAATAGCTTGACTCCCTCTTCTTTGGGGCAACCCCTGAGATATTGGAAGACTGTTATCATGTCTCCCCTAGTCCTTCTTTCTATTAAACTAGGCATACCCAGTTCCTGCAACTGTTCTTCATATGTTTTAGCCTCCAGTCCCCTAATCATCTTTGTTGTTCTCCTCTGCACTCTTTCTAGAGTTTCCACATCTTTTCTACATCGTGGTGACCAAAATTGAATGCAGTATTCCAAGTGTGGCCTTACCAAAGTTGCCAAGGTTAGACAACCTTAGCTGAAGACATTCTAGTAATGTGTGTGTGTGTGTGTGTTTATGTTGCCCAAAAGGAAGTATTTCTCAATTGTAGTAAGAACTCTGAGGAAAAATTATAACTGGAATTTCTCCTTTGAGAGCCATGTTGCATCCTCTTTAAGAAGAGAATTCTTTTATTAGTTTCCTGCTTCATCCTGGGAATGAATTAAAAGCTGGAAATCCAAGTATATCCATGAGCAAGACAGGCTCCATGGGAATGGGGAGAGATGGATGCCTTCAAGAAATGGAATAAAAGATTTTTCTGCCAATCAAAATCTAGATTTCTGAAGTGCACGGCCTCTGTCGGATTAATGATCGATGGATGTTGACAAAGATGTCCTTGATGGTTTTAGAAAATTTGTTTTAGAAAACCCCCAGCCTCTGTCAAAGTCAATAACTGCCTTTACAGCTTGAGGTAGTGTCACACGTGGTCTCAACTCAATTTATGGACCCTCACACACTCACAACTGTTGTGGCACACGATCTTGTAAGCCCCCTTGCTTTCAACCTGGTTTTTTTTTTTAAAGATGTGTGGCTGGAGCAGAGAAGATACAGAGCCTTGGTCAATAGCCGGGATATAAAAATTAAAATCCACTCATAGAATGGTTTTAGGTAAAGTTCCTATTTTTCAATCTAATTTACCTCATGGTTATATAGCTAAAGGACTGATAGGAATAGGTCAGTGGTGGGTTTCAACAATTGTTCGAACCTACTCTGTGGGTGTGGCCTCCTTTGTGGGAGTGGCTTGCCGCCCATGTGACCGGATATGAAGATGCCGACGACACTTGTCAGAACCACCTTAAATTACCTCCCACACAGCACTGGCATGCATAAGAATATGATGTAAACTTGTTTTTTTTAAAGGCATCTTTGGTTTGCGTTAAAACAACTTCAAGACACGCAATGTTCTGATTGCACCACAAACGCAGTAGTCATCCTTACCTTCCACAGAGGCACTGAGTTTTATAAATATGAGCATGATAGTGTAGAATAATCATATCCAAGGACCAGTGGTGGGTTTCAAAATTTTTTGGAACCTCTTCTGTAGGTGTGGCCTGCTTTCCAGCTCCACTGGTGGAACCTCTTCTAACCGGTTCAGTAGATTTGACGAACCAGTTCTACCGAATAAGTGTGAACTGGTGGGAACCCACCCCTGGAGTAGGTGGATAGAAGGGATGAGAACAGGCATGTAGAAAATACAACCTCTTTGACTTTTTAGAGGCATTTTGCCTTGGCTTCCTGCAGTAAAATGCACTCTAGAGAGGAGTTACTGCAACTTTGGCCTACATTCTGCATGCATACAAGGATCTAGGACAGCTCGCCACAGCCAACTTTCCTGTAGGGCAACTTGCAGCGAGACAAAAGTCACATAATATCAAAGAAGTGGTGGAATAGAATATATTAAAGAAAGGATGCAAAGGTTTAGTTTACTTTATTGTCATTGTACATGGTACAACAAAATTAAATGCCATCTTCAGTGTACATTACAATTATGAAAATAAGAACACAAACATACATCCTTTGCATTCTATATAATTGAAATTAAAAACCCGATATTGCACTATAGAATTCAATATAGTTACTGCCTTGGGATAGCAGCTGTTTTTCAGCCTATTTGCACTTGTTTTTATTGCCCTGTACCGTCTGCCAGATGGTAATAGTTCAAAAAAAAAAAAGTGCCCAGGATGAGATGGATCTTTGAGAATGTTTTGAACTTTCTCAAGGCTACAAAGGAGGGACAAAATGAAATCTGAATGACAAAAATGTAAATCATTTGTTGTTGTTTTTGTTGTTGTTGTTGTTA